>NW_028278146.1:337857-506785 GCF_059751315.1 Micrasema longulum | reverse complement strand
TACAAAATAAATAATACACTGACACTCCGGAACGTGCCTGTGAGCCAGTGGAGTGGCTACATCCACAAATAAAAATAAAATTATATAAAATGTACCTATTGTTTAACATTTTCATTTGCAAACCATGTTTTTGTGTTTTATATAGGATTAAATAAATAAAATGAATATCAGTTCTTATATGTAATAATAATAATAATGCAAAAACGTGTTTGTCTGTTTGTTCGTGTTTCTTTCACATAGTAACAGAGCAACCAATCGACATTCTATTTTGCAAAGGAATATGACAAGTCTTATAGGCTTTTCACCTTGAAGAAAATATCTCTCTCTCCGGAAAATTCTTTAATCAATATTAAAAGAGAATAACAATGCAACGTCGTTATAATCTAACGAATCGTCATATTTTTTTCATAGCTATATTTTAAGGACTGGCAATCGATCAAGCTAGTTTTCATTCCGAAAAAACATAATTCCACTAGAAAAATTCTTTTTGATAATGACGAAATTAAGTAATTTATTCAAATATCGCGCAAGCGAAACTGCAGTTTGAAACTAGTATTAAATATTTTGAGCAGAGTTTTAGTATTCCAATGATACAACTATCAATGTTTAAAACAGTAAATTTTTATTCCTTGTTCTCGGGTTTAAAAATTAGCTAATGCAAAACGGCTCGCAGTTGGCGTGACATGTCATGCCCGCCGAGTGCGCTTCTATCAAACATTTCTTACATATTATTCAAAGCGGTTACGTAACACCATTTGTAACCTCTTGTTTTCTGATAATTAAAAATATGCATTTTTCAAACCACGTTAAAAAAAATTCCTACGTTACACTGAAAAAAAAATATATTACCGTGACCAACGTATTTAAAAAAAAACTATCATTATAGTTTAATGTAATCTCAAATGTCTTTCACATGTTATATTTAAACTATGTTTATGGTAACGTTAATCCCTCGCAACCGTGCAAACGTCATTAGGGGTGATTAGATTTCAGTTATAAGCTTCAGGAATAATGTCACGTCCCCTGCATGTAACACGTTTCAATTCGGCATATGACATATGTCACATCAGAACGTGTATTACAACAAGATGCTGAGAAATTTACCGATATTTATTTATTTATTATCAATTTACGCCCGAGGGCTTTTACATGATAGGTATAAAGTTAAAATTATTATTTTATTTATGGTATAAAAAGTAATATTCAGACATTCTGTCCAATTCTTTACTATCTTATAAGTCCACAATATCAAGTTTATTTGTAGCTGCTCGTCAAACTATTATTGACAATTCAATTTCATAAATTAAAAAAATACTTACTTGTTCATTTTTATTACCTTACCTTATACTTGTTTTTTATTTTTTACTATTACATCAAATTGCATTATAGTATTGGCAAATACGCATTTCATATATTTATATTTCTTATTTTTTCGTGATAATATATGCGTGCTTGTTTATTAATTTAACTTAAATTTGTCTTTCTTGCTTACCGTAACACTTTATTTATTGCTTGCTTTACAGAATTTATTTCATTAGCTTATATCTTTGCATTTTTTTAATATGCTTACTGTTTTTTCTCGCATACCTTTGTTATTATTGTTTTTTTTTTTTTTACTTTGTAAAACTTTTTATTATATCCTTTCTAACTAATTTCACATATTTTTCCTGTATATTCGGTGTTTATTATTTAGTATGTTAGCACGTATTTCAATTTTATTTTTTATAAATGCCTTTTGGGCCTTAATGAACAAAATAAATAAATAAATATGTACTTATCAAATAAACAACAATTAAAATGTTACGCATGACAATATGTAAATAATGTGACTATAGAAATGGATATAAAAATAAAATGGTGCATTTAAGTAAGTAGATAGTAAAAACATAATTAAATGTGAATAAAAAATTAAAACAGTTTTTTAAAAAATAAATAAAGTTATATACGCAAAAAATTGTACTGAAATGTTAACAAAAAAAATGTTAACAATAAAAAATAAATATACCAAGTACAACAATATTATCGCATGGTAATTACTGCAACTAGGCGCAAAATCGGCACATTTGAGCTATCCACTAAAAACACGTATTTGTATCTTCCTCCATGGATGCTGCGAATGGACAAGCCGTGAATCATTGAAATCATATTATGATGGTATGAATGCATGACTTTTCTGTTTGTAGCATTCGTGTAAAAGGATAATAAAAGGGTGTTTGAAGTTGCCTAGTTGTAGTGATCAACCCTCCATATTATTTTCGACACTAACAAAAAATAACACATTGCACGTCGATACAGAAACAACAAACGAAGACAAACATCGGTGAATCTCATAACGTCCGATTGTAATCACGGGCAAGAACCTTCTGTGGTTCCATCCCTCAGGTTCTGCATCCCTTGGCAGCATGTCACGTGACAAGCCGTGACGTCACGTCGCCGGCGACCGCATATTCCTAAATCACGTTGTAATGAAGATTGACGATGCAAGAATGAATAAACAAGATTTGATAGTCGGTCTCCGCTGTCCAGTAACTACAGCGCTAAATTACAGTTAATTTATTTTTATTTATTTATATATTTATTATACGGCACTTAACGATATGAAATATAACAATAAACAAGATTAATAAACTAAAAAACAATATTGAAACATGGGTACAAAAAGAAAAAGAAAAATAACAAGAAAATTATATGTGCATGTATGTACATATGTCAGCGTGCAAATGATATAAAAATTATTAAATAAATTAACACCAGATCATTGGCATAAGTAGCTTTTGCAAACAATTCATCAATCGTTACTATAGAACATCATTACATATTTATAAAGAGATGATTTGAATTCGCAGAGACTCGAGTTAAAAATGTCGATATGAGAGGTACATTCATTTCCTAGTCTGTGTATACGCGGTATAAGTGAGTGACAAAGATAGTTGTTTTGAGAAGAGTGACAATAATACAGACTATTTCGTCTAGTTCTACATGTTGAAATATTAATATTTATTAAATCCAGGAGTTCGCTACAATCGAATTAAAATTGAGGATTTTTTATAAAAATATTAGATCAGTTATTGTCCTGCAATCCTCCAGAGTATATAAATTCAAAAAAATTAACATAGGCATGTAGTTAATTTCATCCATAAGAATATGCAGTTTAAAATTAATGAATCTTAAAATTTTAAAATGGTTAGTGTAATATAATAAGTTTGTTTTGACAAATCAATATTAATTATTAATAAATTAACTAAGAAACAAACTTTCACTTTTCTTGAAAAAAATTTACCCTTTTTATAAACTTGTTATTATATACTTTATAAAGTATTTATTATTAGTTTTATACGGTCCATTTGTGCAAATATAGAATAAAGCAATAAACGCTGCGAAGTTGTAAAACATTAAGCCATTTAAAAACCAATAAAGGCGATGAGTTTCTAATAAATCAGTAAACAGTTAGAAATAGGTTCTAAAGAGAAAGTGAAGATAATGTCAGAGTTGAGTTCGTGTAATAAATTTGCCTAAAGTAGGCCTCTCTTAAGGAAACCGATACCCAATAATTTGACGATAAATTATTTCAGCGATTTTCAATTATTTTACTTGCGAACTATACTTCCTCAAACAATATGAACTCATTTTAATTAAAATTCGTATTTTGCTTTAAATTTACTGGCGTGTTTTTGAAATTTACTTTTTTATTCATATCCTCAAAGGTGGGGGTCAGCGCTATACAAGCTCCTGACGTCACTGCGACCTATGAAAATCTATGGTGACTGGTCCCCGCAGTTTTCGCCCTCCAAGCCCAGGTGTATAAAGAGCCTGGGTACTGTGCGAGAGCGAAAAGCGAGAGTTCTCATTTTGCTAAATCTCCCCCTCCAAGCCCAAATCCGTAAAGTATCGGGCTCTTAGGTAAGGGGTGAGCTCTTCAGCTTCCTCAGGTTGAACCAGTGGTGCCCCGAGAATTAAACTCATTTTAAGATGTAAAGCATCACATTCACATAGAATGTGTAAAGGTGTTTCCTCAGCTGCACTACAGAACTTATATCTAAAGGTTTTGAAAAGGTTCATTCTAGCAAGGTGTTTGTTTAATCTGCAGTGTTCAATCTAACTTGATTTCGGCTAAGCTTTATAAGGTCGAAAGCAAACATTTGCAAGTATCCCTTTTCCCGGATAGTAATAATAAATTTTTATTTATTGTAACAGAAAGGAAAAATATTTTTGAGAAGGGAATATGAGAGTCTAGGCAAATGCAGGGCTTTTGACCTGTCATTGACTGGTTTAAGTGGCCACTTTAGACACTAAAATTACCGTTTTATTTTGCCTTTAGGAAGTCAACTTCTTTCTCAACTTTAGCATTTTCTTGAATACTCAAGTTAACTACCTCAAAATGGTGAATGTTACAAAATGTGTAAAGTGATCACATATCAGCTATCCTCTGTTGCAAAATCATACAATTTTATTGACTTTTTTTGGACTATTATAAATGCAAAATCACTCAAATAAAAATAAATCCACAAAAACATGACCCGTGTGTTGGTAAACTTTTTTTTCAATTTCATGAAAAGCTACAGGAAGAATAAAATAGTAAGCAAAAAAATTAAAAAGTGCCAAAATTAAATTTTCAGATTACTTTTTATACATAATTTTAAAAATTGATTTTTTTTGCAATGGTTTTTTTCTTAGTACATACTATACTATAAGGGTTTTTTTGAAGATTCTAACTCACGTATTTTCAAAGTTTTAGTTAAATTTAATATTACAGTACTTACGTATTTTTGTAAGCTCGTAAGGTATTTTTTACCTGTTGATTGTATTTTTTACCTGATGTTCATGCGTTAATATTTATCTAATTAATCTATAAATACTTCTACTCCATGCTTTTTGCTTATAATCAATATCCAGTAACAGTCGAACTCAGTTCCGAGGCCATTTAAATTTAAGTTAACTAAAGTATTACCCTATAAAAGCTCGGAAAGTATCGCTTTTAAATAAACATAATATCTGAAGTACTTAATAAAACGGTATTTTTATTTTCACGTGTAAAATCAATAATGGAAGTTCGACTTTAATTTAAGTTAAGCTAACATAACTAGTTGAAATGGTGAATACTTTGTAGAATTACACTGTGACACGCAATTTTTAATTAGCTTTATATTTTCACGACTTCTGTTTCATCCTTTAACAATTATTGCTACTGTTGTTGTAAAATGGAACAGTAGTCTTCAAATACTAAAAAAAAGGTCGAATCCAAAAACGGTGTTTGCTATTTTTTATATTGGCTAGACTGCAGATAAGAGTAAGAAAGCATACGATTTTGCCATTTTAGAAAACTGTTTTATCGAAATCGCGCCTTTAAAAAAAAACAATTTTCTGAGGTATTCTTGATAAAAATATACTTTACCATTTTAAATAACTAAAATGTAATTACTTTTCAACGGACAGACAACGCCTCTTGAAATTCAGACAAAACTTATTCGTAGGTATATTGTTACTCATATAAAGTATTGAAATACAATTTGTTCTCTAAATAATTATTCTGTTCGTGTGTATGTCACTAAACTCCTCCTAAACGGCTGGACAGGTTTTGATGATTTTTTTGTGTATGTTGGAGTACGTCTCTGGATGGTTTAAAAATACAATTGGACCCAATAGGTGGCGCTGCGATCTGTATCTTGAGCAATATCAAATCACACAATGACGAAACGAAAATATTGAAATGCTACTTGGTAGACAGTTTATCAAAATTTCGAATACCGAAAAAACGTTATCAGAACCAACTAATGGCAGGCAAGCCAACGTTCGGGCAGGACAACGTCTGTCGGGTCCGCTAGTTAATAACACAAAAAGTCAAATAAACAAAATCTAAAATCTTTTGTTTCGGAAAAAAAATGCAAACATTTAAAATCACGCAAATTATGTGGTATTTTTATAACATTCTAGGTTTAATAATCTTTTGTTTGGAATAATATTATTTATGGCTACTAAATAATTACACTATAAAATCTACATATCTGCAGTAAATTTTCACCAACATTTTGATGATCTTATCGGCCATTCAACGGCATGCGTCCTAAGTAATTAAAAAAATGATTTTAAACGACCAAATCGTATAACTTTCATACTTTTTGCCAGACATAATATCAAATATATTTTAGTTTACTTGTAAAGTTTCAAAATTCGTATAATGTGTTAATTTCTAGTCATTTGAATACTATCATTAGAATAATGATGAACTAAATTTTGAGATTTCAATAATACAGATAATTATTACATCGTTAATTATTACACCAATAATTTTAAAGGGTTTCGTGAATTGGAATAAAAGTATTATTTGAAAATTACTCAGTTCTTGGAACTCTGATATCTGAAAATGAGCTTATAAACTCTAATTTTAACAACGAAATACAGAGAAAACGTCCATCTCCTGTCAATAGCTTGTTTAGTTTACGCACTGTGTTATATTCAATAATGTGGCGGTGTTTGAACATCTATATAGTCGTTTTGGTATAAAAACACCTAAAAAAAGTGCTGCATTAGTCTGGACATGCATGCAGGCCTGCGAAAGAAAAACTATACGGATCATTACCAGCTAATGACAGGCCATAAGTCCTGTAAATCCATGCCTCAAATGTCACTATTACCTTTCAACGAGGCGTTCCATCTCTGTTGAAATACGAAGATATATTATACATAATTTCAATTCCATTCAACCATTTATTTTATACTTTCACATTGTTTGTATTATTTTTTTTATACGGACTAACGTTCCCTAAAGATCGGGTTGTGGTCCTGTGGCTAGTGTCTCGGGCTCACGGACCAAAGTTCCGTGGTTTGAATCCCACTTTACCCCAACTTGATTGAATTTTCTAAAAGTGAGTTATTTACAACTCGTTGAAAATGGCCCTCAAAATTAAATATTTTGGTAAATCATAAGAACGCAAATATTTCTTTTTTTTAACAAAAAAAAAAAATAATAATTTTAAAAAACGTAATTAATCTAATTAACCTAATTATCATTAAAATAAAAAAACAATATAAACTAAAATAATCATAAAAAACAGAACCAATTTATATTGAGAAAATTTCATAAACAGTACACACATTTTACCTATTTGGCTTGATCCACTCATCGATCCGTGCGCAACCAACTTCTACTATCCATTTCTTAATAGCAATTTTAAATTGTAAGTACTTACTAATTGTCCTTATGGACAATGGAAGTAGATTGTACACTTTAACCGAATAGTAGGTTAATTTTCTTTGAACGAAAGTTGTATTAATTTTAAAAGAATTGCAGCATTAGGGTGGAGTATCTAGTAAATATTGTAGTTGTGGAATGAGTATGGAAGGTAGAGAATAATGTTTGTGTGCGAACAGTGAAAGAGCTTTTACACAAAGTTGTTTTATGGATTTTACATTAAGATTTTCAAATATATCGAGGGAGCTAGTTCTGATTGGGACTCTTAAGATAACTATGGCAAACATAAAAATGATACAGAGTTTACAGTATTCCATCGTAAAAAAATATGTCTCTAATGATATCGACAAAATGAGGAGGAATAAAATTGTAACAAATTGAATTGTAAGGACGCTGCAGGTTCAAGGAATTCTCTGGTTCTGTATCATTTTGGAAAAAAGGAAAAGCGATGAATTCAAAAATTTATTAAAACCTTTTTAAAATACGAAATTTACACATAATGAAGGTTTAGTGATTCCAAAGACATGCAACAAATATGAAAAAGAACACTAAACTACATGGTTCTAGTTGTGTTCAATTTGTTGCCAAACTATCTTAGAAATGGCACTACTAAAAGAGACAAGAAGGAATCGTGTGTTAGAAATACCACATTGTAAAACAAGGCTCGCACAGAGACATGCATATTTTATTGGCCCAAAAGTTTTTATTTCTTTTTTTACTGATAACATTTCATTGATTCCAAACTTTCAAAATTTTCCTTCTTTCAAAAAACATGCACTATCTTGGATTCAAACTAAAGATATGAACTTTTTTTTTCTATGATATATTTTGTCGCCCTTTAATAATAAGGAATATTTTTGTGTTTTTTTAATATTTTTTATTTCCTTTTTTAATTACTATTTTTAAAAAAAGATATAATCTTTTACAGAATATTTTATTTTTTCTTTCTCATGTTACACAAAAATATTATAACCGTCCATTATTATTTATTAAAGGAGCATTTATTATAGGAGCAAAAATTCATTAACATTTTCTTGTATACCCACGAACAGGCCATGCCTTTGTGGGATTTTTTGTTTACTATTTTTACTATTAATATGTCTTTCATTGCTATGTAATTATGCTATATTTTTTTAATACTCTGTTTTACCTCTTATGTTTATTGTAAAAAAACAAAAAAAAAATCAATAAAAAATTTACTTAAAAAATAAAATAAAAAAAAAAATTATTAAAAAAAACGGGCAGAATAAAGGAATGATGAAAGATCTGGTCTACATTAGTGATTGTTTGAATCTAGAAAGACTTGCACCAAAAAGTCTAGTCAGATCTTGTATCGAATTTACAATGAGACACAACCGGGACATTGCTGCATTCAAGCCATAGTTTGTGCTGTGCTGATCAAGAACAGCATATTATTATTTCACAACCGGTGGATAGGAACATTGAATGCCATTTGTTCCATTAGCGATGGTACATCAATTATGCCATTTAGTAAATTAAACATAAATATAGAGCCAATGTTATTTCTACGTATTTGTAGACTTGAGATTTTTAACATTGACTCCATTTCTCTGTAAGTGTAGTTTCGCCTCTCGAGGCCAATCATCCATGCTACTTTTTATAGCAGACGATGCTGCACCGATTCGATATCATTTATCCGGCCTGCATAAAATAACGGAGGCATATTCTAAAAAGGACGGACTAGTGAGCAATATAGTGTTTTAACTGTGAACATATTAGAAAATATAAATAGATAAAAAAATAATTAATTTAAAATTTTACATAAATAAAAAGTGTTTAAGCTTTATGCCTATCATATACTCATTTTTATTTTAAATTTTAATATTCTTGTTTGGTATTTCTTTATTATTTTTCATCTTTTTATTGCGATACCGTATACTTTTTTTTTTTTTTTTTTTAATATTATACTGAAAAAAAACATTTTATCGCTCCGTATAAGTCAGTTAGTAGTAATTATTATTATGCATATAGTGTAATCACATGTCATAATGTGAAGGATCTTCATCGACAAGCCATATAAATTGGCTAGGTAAGTCCTGTAATAAAAAATATTAAAAAATATGTGTATATGTAAATAATAAATTAAAATATAAAATAATTGATTGTTCATTTGTCGGTGCCACAAAAACAATCCCACATCCTGGAAATGGGATACCGGGCGATTACGAACCGATTAGCGAACGTGAACCTTCGGTCATGATACAAACAATTACGGGTGGAGTGCCCACTCGGACGTATAAAGTATAAAGCGCGGTGAATAATGGAGCCTACCCCGCCTCGGTCGTGACTTTATATTGTCACTGATGATGTTTCTCTGGAGACGGACATTCCTGGCGGCGGCGGCTGTTCCCACGGACAGAACTACTTCTGGTGACCGGTGATGAGAGGTTTCCACTGGAGATAAATATTCTTCTAATGATTAAACCCTATTTGGTTGATAAATGAGCCCTTCGTTTTCTCGTCATATAACCATCTTTCATTTGGTGTTGGATTGAAAATCTGTCTGCTGAATCCGAAAAATGTTTCGTGAATTAACAAATTACAACAGAGATGGAGAGCATTTCAGAGAAAGGAATATGGAAGTCTAGGCATTTAAAAGGCTAACGACCAGTCATGGGCTGGTTTAAGTGGCAACTTTATACACTGTATAACATGAATTATTTTCCAAATGTTTAAACATCCATAATTCTTCAATTCCTCCATCTGTTGATTTTAGTCATGTTAAATGAAAATTTATTGTTGTAAAAAGATTTGCCTGATTGGATTATTTTACAAACTAGGCAACGCCTGAAAACAAATTTCCAATTTTTAATCTTCTTCATGGACCAGTTGGTTACGTGAATTTTTTTAATTTGTCTGATTACATATAAACTTACTTTTTCCGGTGAACTTTATTAATTTAATATTCTCGTACATTTCAAATATATATTTTTTCTTTTGGATTATAATGTTTACAATTTAAGATTTTGTTTGATCATTGGCGCTATACAGAGTTGGCTTATTGGAAACCCGATAAAACTGTACTGAACTTTAAATATCCGTGAAACATAAAAATAACTTGAAAGGATTTATTTTAAATGGAAGTTATCAGAATACATATTTTAAATATCGAAGAATAAAATTGTTTTAAAATTATGGGTACTACTACTACTACTACCATCACGCCATTTCCCCGTAGGGGTAGGCAGAGAGAATGGACCGCCACACACGTCTATCCTGGCATACATTCCTAGCCTCTTCCACATTCATACATCTTGACATACATGCCCTTCGGTTCTGTCTGCTTTTGACATGACCAGACATAAGATTTTGGTTTATCTGATCATGCCACGTCTTTCTTGGTCGTCCTCGTCTAACGGTGCCGTTCATTTTCGCCATATATACTTGTTTTAACATTCTTTCGTCGTCCATTCGTTCTACGTGACCAAACCATCTCAGAGACCCTTTCTTAATCTTATCAATTATACTTGTCTCAGATTTACACTCTCGCCTGATTTCATCATTCGTACCTCTGTCATACATTGATTTCCCACACATTCGTCTAAGAGATCGCATTTCAACCGCGTTCACTCGGCTTTCATCCTTCCTCTGCCAGTTCCATGTTTCACTTCCAACATAAGTGTTGGGACTAAAACTCCGTTGTGCACTGCCAGATTAGCTTCGATTGACATATTTTTATTAGAAATTACTGTGCTTAGTGCTCCGTTTATTTTGTTGCCCGCATTCACTCTTCTTTCAACATTTTTTTCTACTCTTCCATCTCTTGAAAACATGCTTCTCAGATACACAAATTCTTCTACTTGCTCGAGACATTCATTGGTTACATTTATTATGCAGTCAGTAACCTCGCTATCCCTTTCAAATACCATCACTTTTGACTTACTTTCGTTCATCGCTAATTCGCTCTCCAGGCACACATCATACATTCTAGAGACTATTTGCTGCAAATCAGCCTTGCTGCTTGCTAACAGAACTGCATCATCAGCATACAACAAGCAGCTTACTGAAAAATTATCCATTTTTGCTCCAATACCCATACAATTATGGGTTATTCGTGTAAATAGAATTTACTTTTGCTTTAAAAATAAATTTGCGATAGCGGATAATGAAAAATTCTCCAAACTGACTGTGAGCTAGTGGATGCAGTCAATAATCTTTAGAGACATACTCTGACCATTGAGGGGAGACCCTTAAGCCCACCATCCACCTGCAGCTGTTATAGAGTCCTGAGGGACTCTCTGTCAGCTGCGCATAGAGGAAAGTTATTATAAATATTCCTTAGGAATACAAACTCTATGCAGATTAAGGAGGGGGGAGGAGGACGTATGGACAGAGGCCAACACGTCGTCCCCACCCCTCAGGATCCCACCTCCTCAGGACATACTCTGACCAGAAAAAAATAGCATGTAATAACACTGACTAACCTAGTGTTGAATTTTCCTTCTTCGATAAGCTAATGCCGATGCATTTAGCTCACGCTATCAGGGAAATTGGTGTTTAGGAACACTGCAGCACAATTTCGTCTGGCGGCGAAGGACGATGATGAACGGCGACGGATGATGATAAGTTTGCGGCGTTGTGCGAGTTAAGGTGAAATGAGGAAGTTCAGTGGTTTTTTTCAATTTTTTTTATTTGTTAATAGACTGTTAAACTAAGTCATTTTTTTTTACAAATCGTATTATTGGCGCTACGATTTTTTAAAGTTTTGTATTTCTGAAATAACTCCGCGTGTGACGTCAGAGTTTCATTTCCGCTTATTCTCATTCAGTTCTTCACATTGGTCCAGAAGCGACAAGCAGACCGAAAATCTTTTATAGCTCTCAGATCATAGGTTGATTCACATGAACCAGTGACGTCATTTAAAGTAGTGCGTTTTTATCAAAATATTTTTCATTATTTTTTCTGTACATTTTCAAGAAACTTTGGTTTACAATTTAATGCTCTAATTTTTACCCCGCATAAGAAAACAGTTTTTGTATCCAATTTCCCGTAGGGCTGAAGTTCCTCATTGTAAAACTTAAACGACGAAATAGCGAAAATACTTTTGACAATCCAAAAGACGTGCGTAAATAATCCGTCGAAGTGTAGCTAAACCAAAAATGTCCAGTCAGGCGTAGAAACCTCACAAAACTAAAAATTAGCCCGTATCTACTTCCATATTTAAATTTAAAAATAGCTTATTACTCAATTGTACAATCTTTGATACAATATGGTATTGTAGTATAGGGTGGAACATTTGCCAATATATTAAACTCTCTTAAAATAGTACAAAGATTAATTATTAATAGTATTTTTTTGAAAACTCTCAACATTTGACACGGTAAGTCTTTATACAATATTTAAGGTTCATACAGTAGACACTCTTTATAAAATAAATTCTATCATACAAATTTATAAAGAAGAAAAAATAAAATAATTTGAGATGAATAAGTCACTCAGATACCAACATAATATTACAATTCCTAAATTCCACACAAGTCATGGTCAAAATAGTTTTGTCTTCAAATGTGTCAAAAATTATAATAATCTACCCAATGAACTAAAAACTATTAAAAACAATATTTCAATAAATAAATTTAAAGTAAATATAAAGAAATTTTTTGAACACGTGGAAAAACTACATTCAATTTAAATTAGTATAAATGTATTATTGTTTTATGTATTTTTTTTATATTTCCTTGTTTTTATTTTGTTTCTCGTGTACACGTATATTTAAAATTATATAAAATCTTATAAATAAACAACTACAACAGTGTAAGTCACTCTCCAAGCACAAGAGTTAGTCTCTTTTTTTGGAGAGTTACAGTGATAACATTTACCAGATGTATAAAGTAGATCTGTATAGAATTTTGAAAAACATGTACCATTTATGAAATTTATTTATTTTAAAAAAAAATATTCAATTTTTTTGGCAAAAACACATCGAAACAAATTATCGGCTCAACCAATTATCAATTTTTCATAATTTATAAATGGGCACAAAAAAGTCAAGCGCCAATCGCACTACGAAAAGAAAAATAAACGTTTTATGTAATTTAAAATCACTTTTTAAAAGAGCTTTTAAGGCTAATAAAAGTTTAGTCAAATAAAGTTGAATTTCCGATGCTCTCTTGCATTTCCAAATTATGACTTATCTGCCCGTTTCCACAAACTTATTAATCTTGGAAAAGGGAAAACATTAATAGACCTCACTTTCCTCTATAAAATTATAAACAGTCTAGCTGATTCGTCCCAGCTCCTAAATAGAATTCAAATTAACTGTCTATCCGTGTTCTACTAAATCATCCAGCCTCTCGAATACCCAATGTCAATACGAACTATTGTTAGAATTCGTTTTTACATTTAATTCTTACCTTTTAATTACTTTTACAATCTTTTTTTCTTTTTTATTATTTTTATTATTATTTCCATTTGTAAATACTAACTACATACTTTTAAATAACTTTTTAAATTTGATTTTAATTTTTAAACTACTTCCATTTATGTTTTTTTTCCTTCTCTTTTTTGAACTTAAAAAAATAAATAAAATAAAAATAGTTAATTGATAACCTTAGATATAATTATAACATAATAAGGAAACTTTTCTGGTCTATTAAAATTAAGTCAAACTGTTTCAACTATAAAACCATGTAATAATACTGTATGTTTCCTGAATAAAAGAAAATAAATAAATAAATGAAAAAAGTATAAGAAATCGATAAAATTAGTGGTTTTGTTGTATTTTTGTTGTATTTTTATTAAAATTTTGTATGAAGATTTAAATTTATTTGTTTATGACAAAATACATCGTTTTAACCATATTACATTGCCTTACATTTTTTTTGTACGAAATATTCCCAATCATGAAAAGTGCCCGGTATGAGGGGATATAATATATTATGACACAAAAGTTTTAAGAAAACGTCGATAAAATAACATCACACATCACTCGTCACACGGGCTGTAAGAACTGTTTTATTTAAGCGTTTTTTAAGTACGTATATGTTTTGTATATTTTTCAGGTCATTAGAAAGTGAATTGTGGAACATTATTGATGTATACACAAAACTGTTTCTTTTTCTGTTAGTCCTAGGTTGTTCTCAAGTTAAATAATTTGAAGCTCTTGTATTTTTTCCAATTATATTGTAGTTAAAATTAAATTTAATATTTGCCTTTATTTTATTATTTTTAATCTTAAATATCATCTCAACTTTTTCTATGTAAACTAATTAATCTAAATTGGGCATTGTTGTTATTCTTCATAAATCTGTAGTTTTACTATATTTATTCAAAGTAAATGTTACTTTAAGTGGTGCTTTATTTATTATTCTTTTAACTGATCCTTGCATTTGTCGTATACGAAATAAAATAAAATAAAATATTAAAAATAAAAAAAAATATTAATAAATTTCATAAGAGGTGCATGTTTTTTTAAAATTCTATACATATCTACTTTTACACATCTAGTAAATGTTATCCCTGTAACTCTAAAAAAAGACTAACTCTTGTGCTTGCTTACACTGTTGTAGTTGTTTAGTGTTAATTTTAAGAGTTTATATAATTTTAAATACAAGCACATGAGAAAAAAATAAAAACACAGGATATATAAAGGAAAAACATAAAACAATAATACATTCATACTAATTTAAATTTAATGTAGTTTTTACACGTGTACAAAAAAATTCTTTAGATTTACTTTAAATCTATTTATTGAGATATTATTTTTAATAGTTTTTAGTTCATGGGAAGATGATTATAATTTTTTACACCTTTGAAGACAAAGCTATTTTGACCATGACTGGTGTGAAATTTAGGAATTGTAATATTATGTTGGTATCTGAGTGACATATTCATCTCAAATTATTTTATTTTTTATTTTTTATATATTTTTATAATATAATTTATTTTATAAAGAGTGTCTACTGTATGAACCATAAATATTTTAAATAGACACTCCATATCGAATGTTGAGGGTTTCTTTAAAATTACTCTTATAATTAATCTTTGTACTATTTTAAGAGAGTTTAATATACTGGCCCATTTTCAACAAGTTGTAATAACAAGAAAATGGAATCGAGTTAGGGTAGAGTGGGATTCGAACCACGGACCTTCGGTCCGTGAGTCCGAGAGACTAGCCACAGGATCACAACTCAATTTAATAAATAAAAAAATATTTAAAAAAAATAAAAAGTAAATAAAAATATAACATATTCTCATATAAAAATTATGTACGACTTTATGAGTATTACGTCATATAAACTAGTGCTCGAGTAATCTGTATTTACATTGAAAAATAACATTTTATATCGGTGAACTCTTAAACGTGGGAAACGTAATTCGAGGTTTGTTCTCGTAAGAACAGCTGTGCACGATTTATACTTAATTACGATGATTTTTACAATCCAAAATTATCTCGAAATATAATTGATTAATAATGAGTAATCAAATTAGCTCACAAACGAGTGTATCTAATTGCAAGAATCATTACCCGGCAAACTTGCGTGGTGGGTACTGGGTACAAGC
This sequence comes from Micrasema longulum, assembly GCF_059751315.1. Classification (NCBI taxonomy): domain Eukaryota; kingdom Metazoa; phylum Arthropoda; class Insecta; order Trichoptera; family Brachycentridae; genus Micrasema; species Micrasema longulum. Next base: position 491,073 of record NW_028278146.1, on the reverse strand, counting down.
AACGAGCGGTGACTACGCATATTCTGTACCATAAATATCTAGACTGCGGTATAAGTTGGTGGCCTGGGGCATGCAGAGAATACCGACTGATTAGCATGGAAGTCATGCCACATTCGATGGAGAGTTGGACCAAGAACCTGCAGTAGGAAGAAGAGGCGTGGAAGATAGAAGATAACCAAGCAGATGTTTTGCGCATGGGAACCGAGTTAAAATAAGATAAATATGAGTGAAGAAAATATTCATCACAAAGTAAAGTAAAAATCATTTGAAGTCTGATATCAGATAATATTTCCTTTATGGAACATACGGTTGAAATACAGTGTCGTTTTTTTTCAACATCAAAATTATCGTCGATTAAATTTAATCAATCAACCAAATTTTTGTAGACAAGGCGATTTATTTTATTGAATTATTTCATCTTCATACTTGGTAACGCCTGAAAATTTTATCTTTTCCAATTTCTATACTTCGTCATGTACCAGGTGGATTTATAAACAATATTTTGAATTAGTCCAATTTTTTTGAAAACAAGAACTGGATTCAACTCCCTGTGAAGCTGTTAATAATAAAATATTACAACAGAGACAAAGGACATTTTAGAGAAGATAATATAGAAATGTATGCATCCACAGGGGCTGGTTTAAGTGGCATTTTTACACACTGTGTAACATTCACCATTCTGCCCATATTTGAACATCCGTATTCCTTCAATTATTTCATCTGTTGATGTTTGTGAAGTAAAAGAGCTGAAACCTTTATTTATGCGGGTGAGATTCATCTAATTGATTTATTTCACTTACGTTCTAGACAACGCCTAAAAATGTAATTTTTTTCAATTTCTGTACTTTTACAGCCGCATAAATAAACGTTTCAGCTCTTTAACGTCATAAACATCAACAAAGGAAATAATAGAAGGAATATAGATGTCCAAATATGGGCAGAATGATGAATGTTACACAGTGTGTAAAGTGGCCATTTAAACCAGCTAATGACCTGTAGATGCCTAGACTTCTTTATTACTTTATCTAAAATGTTAATGTTCCTTATTAATTTTATCTAAAATTATGTTTTCTGTAAGAAACACAAAATAATGTGTTAATTTTTTTTCTAAACATGTTCAATTACACGTTGCCGACGAAGATACTTTAAATTTTTATAAAAACATTTTCGCACATTAATATCTATTTTAGTTTATACCGTCTCGATATGTAACGATGAAGGCAGCGTTTATAATCGCGGCCCAGATGATAGAAGAATAAAAGTTTTTTCTTAATTTATTAGTTCTGATTAATGGTTTTTTAAAATAAATAATTTATTATTAAACCCAATGACAAATTATAAATAGACCGGCCACTTCAATCTTTATTTTCCTATCCACGCCCAGTGATACATAGGGCACTGAATCTGTACTCCAATTGCAGCAAATCTTAATCATTTCTGTTTCATTGAAGGTAAGGCGATCAGTCTCACGCTTTAGGTGCCAGTCCAGGTAGTATGAAATACTTCAGTGTAAAAACACTTTTAATTATAAAAAATTCACCTCCACTCTGCAGGATTAAAACCTTGAACCTCAAGTATGGCAGGCGAACACACCAAATACTACACTACGAGGCAGACTTATCTCCACTCGATTTTCTTTTTCAGGATAATTACCTGAGAGTAGCCATCGAGTTGGAAGCACTCGTCCAGGGTTCTTGTTCTATTTCACACTTAGAACTTTATTCTTCGTTCGGCCAAAAATAGAAAAATGAGAAAATTCTATGATTTTTAAAAAAAATTGTCAGAAGACTATCAAACAATACCAAATGTTAAAGAAATAAGTTTTTATGTTATCGTATTGTCAGCACTTTTATAGTCGGTGAGTTCAACTGAGTGGTGTGTTGGTTCGGAAGCCAAAAATTTATCACAACACTCTATCATTGGTTGATTTGGAAAAACTTGTGACGTTGTTCAAAGTAGTTCATTTTTACTTCGGTGTAAAAAAAATATTTCACAAATGAAATGCTGAAAAAATAATTGCGATTCTGACAGAAAAGTCTTATGGGGTATTTTATTAAGATTCACACTTCTGATTGACTATGTTTTCTGATAAAACAACCGGCCCTTGCACATGGGAGTAGAAGTGCAATGTATTATTTACAGCGTGCAGCAACCGGTCCTGGACATTGATGAAATGAGGCACTGAATCACAAATACCCCAGACAATTATTCTGAAACCGGTCGGGGAACGCGCACTGCAACTATGCCGAATAAGCATAGTCAATACATACTCTGCTATATTTATTATCAATGCAGCTTATCAGATCGCTCCTTTGATAGCTCCCCAATAAGGAGAAAGAATTTAAATTAAATACGTATAAACGAACCTCTATATACAAACACTACAAAACACCAGTCTTCTCTGTTGAAATATCGACAAAATGTACATTTAAATAACTATGAAAAAACTGCCGTCCATCACAAAACCAAAAAAAAATATTTAAAATTTCTTTGAAAATTCTTGAAAACCCATCTATGATTCCGTCTTCCGTTACAAGATAGTCAATAAAAATAAATGCTATGAAATATTTGTACATAACCATTTACTGACTTTTGTATATCTTCCAGTTTTGAGACGTACCCGTCTCTTTGTCAGGATACCAATTAAACCAACATGCAAAACCCACTATACACCTTCACCATAGTCGTTCCACCAAAATATAAAACCAACATGACATGCATTTTAATAAGTAACATTACATGCACTGATTAGGTTATGAAAATGTTTAAACATGTGTCATTTTATGTAACTATATTAATTAATTTAAAAAAAACATTTAAACAATATTTATTGATGTTTTATTCTGAGTTCTGCTGATTGGTTAATTGGCTTCTCGTAAACCGGAAAACTATCACAATACTCCACCATTGGTTGATTCTGAATAATTAGTGACGCCGTTGAAAGCAGTTGGTTTTATTATAATAATCTACTTTTTTCTTACATTTTCAAGAAACTTCACCGTCCAACTAAATGCTTTAATTTTTACCGCGCTCAAGAAAATTTTTTTCATATCCAATTTCACGTAGCACTGAACGTTATCATCAGCTATGCATTTAGGTAACTAAGCAATGCGAGTAGCAGGTAATTCAGTTACACTCTCTCTACCCCCAGAAAGCGTACAGTATAGCAATACGGCCATAGTTAAAAATGTTTTTCTAAAAGTTCTGAATTTATTATATGCTTTCCCAAGGCATGTGATAAGCAAAAAAAGGCTGTTTTTATTATTTTATGCAGTTAACTACTTCTTTTTTGCTTTTCATTGAATTAATACAAACTTGGATGGAAAATCAACTGCAGGAACTCCCCTGATACATACACGCCCTTTAAACAACTCATTAAAATTTTAGTTATTTTGAACTGTCCGCTTACACCTTATATATTTAATACACTCCACTCTGCGCGTCTAGTTAAACGCTATTCTTAACCCTTCGTTGGATGATTTTTTTAGATAAAGTCTCATACGCTAAACATTTGTGGATTTTTTAACCCCTAGACACAGAAAATAACAGAAAAAACAGGTATGTATCGAATACGCTCCACTATACAATGGTTTTATATATATATGCAATAAAAATATTGGGTATGAAAGAATGTGTTTGTCCAAAATACATTTATTGATATAAAGCGAGAAAGCAATTTTCAAATTATGTAATAGATATTGTGGGGGACACCAATTGTGGTGTAGGTCACCAGTTGTGTATAGACTACGCGTAAATGTTTTTGGTCAAATAAAATATGGAGAATGGAGTCGATTGAAACTCTACATCCAACTTCTCACGCGTGGCCCCACATTGCTCTTCAAAAGGTTGTTTTTGTAATAAAATAAAAGTCTGTACTTATGTGAGTTTTGAACACTATTTTTTAATGATTAAATGAATTTCAATTAAATCAAATGTGCTCTGAAGTTACGATTTTTTTTTATATTTTCACCATGCGGCTGACAAAAATTTCAAGTTGCGAAGATCTTGGATCTCAGTTGTAGGTAATGAGCTGCAAACGAATGAAGGCGGCCTCCGTGGTGTAGTGGTCAAGACGCTTGACTCACGCACGGAAGGCTCCGGGTTCGATTCCCGGTGAGAACACAAAAATTAAAAATGTGATTTTTCTCAAGCCTGGGTGCTCTGTGATGTAATTCACCACTGTAATTAGGCCTCCTGGCCTGTTGTGGTGCAAAAAAAAAAAAAAACTGTTATTTATTTATTTATTTATTAATTCGTTGGAACTTTTATATACTCACCTACGTCACTGAAACTCTAATCCAGTGGTCGGCAAACTCAAATGTCAAATCGAATGAGCCAAAGATCAGCATTATGACGATTAAGATTTCTTTTGAGAGCCGAATTTCTTTTCGTTTTAAACTGTTAGCTCCTCAAAGCCAACGAACTTTACTATGCAGTGAAGATCATTGTATTTACTCTCTGTTATTGGGTAAACATTATTTAAATGAGCGACGTAAAGGAGATTTAACGACAATTTTGTTCCAAAACCAAATCCATAAAATTTTTAATTTTTCACCTCGTGATGAACGATGCAATGGTCAACAAGTATCTCGTGATTGATTTTTGCTTCGAAAATAGAAAGCAAACCGTTCTTTCTTGGGTCATACTTTTAGCTCCCTATGTTGAAATTAAAATAATTTTATTAAGTTTGTTATAATGCTTCTCCATGCATTTAAATACAGTATTTGCAATATCTTCAATGATTTAAAAGGCAATAATCCTAGAAGTTCTTTGATAGAACCTGTAGACTAAATTTATTAAACAAAAACGCCGACCACTGATCTAGTATATTGATATTGTGTACGAGTAGAAGAGATTCTATCAGACGCTTGTATTGCAAAAGAAATACCGATGTTGCTGTGTACGCACGCAGCATGTGTTTAAGATAAAAATTAGAAGATATGAAGTTAACGTGTTGTGTCGATTGTATTCGTAAACGCTTCAGTCTCTTGATATCTCTTAAAACTCATCCTTTCTAGGTGTGTCGTCATCTTCATTTTCTTCCTCCGCTTCTTCCGAAGCGGCCTGCGTCTATTCTGCGCCGGACTCTACAAACTTGATGAGTCCCTCGAGGGTGGGTTCCCCGTTGTACTCCACCACCTTGTTGTCCTTGGTGTAGAGCTCGATGGCCGGGAAGGAAGAGATCTCGGTGTGCTCCAGCTCGTTGGCGGTCGAGTCGATATTGGCGATGATGACATGCTTGATGGTGGAGAGTTCTCTCCCATTCTATTGACAGTTGCCATCAGTGGTGTAGTCCTCAATAAAAAGTACCGGAGCGCACCGCCACCACTATGGTGAAGTGGGAAAGGGGAGGGGGGACACACACTAGACTTTTGCCAGTTATCGGCAGTAAATACGTTTTTTGTTATTTTTAATTGTTTGAAGAAACTTCGGTAAATATTTTTTTGAAACGTAATATTTGTTCCTGGCCAGAACCGGAGCGCCGCTCTGCTCAAATAAAAAGTGCCGGAGCGCCGCTCCGGTGCGCTCCGGCTCAACTACACCACTAATTGCCATTACCTACTTCATTGACATTTGAATTTAAGCAATTTATAGCGTGGCCTTGTTGGTTTATGTACCATCCAATGACTCGTTTGTATTTGCGAACTTCATGTACCCAAGCCATCGGATTATAATGCTTCTTTTGAACTTCTTGGCTTCGTATCTAATTCGTGAAATCATAAATCTTTTGCTTTATTTGTTTTAGGTAATTTTATTGACATGTTTGTGGGATAGCGAAATAGATACACCGTGCGATTAAGGGTTAAAACCCTTGTCATTAATGCCATATAAATTGCGCATTTTTCTGCCAGTTTCCGATTAAGCTCGCGTCGAACAGCTGGCGTTATTGACGACGTCCGTCGGGTTTGATATGCAAACGGCGTCCTTGAGTACTCGGAGCGGCATTCCTACAGGGGCTGGGAAGCGATTCATGGCCCGCGATCTTATCTCTCCCTCACTCCCGTAGGTCCGGGGTTTACACGATAAACAAGGAAAACATGGCGGTACAACTGCATCTATCGACCCTCGAACAAGATACATACAAGATACTTGCAAAACCCATCCTAAGCACCATATATTATGTGCAATAAAATTACATTTACGTGATTGGTTATATATTTTTATGACGCAGTAAAAAAACAAGTATTTTTTTGTATGAACCACACATTTCAATTATTTTCTAAATAATATAGAGCATCAAGTTTCTTCGTACATATTCAATGAGCGCAAATATACTTATTTTCAATGGCTTACTAAAAAAATAAGCGTAGCATCTAATTACTAAAATGCAAAAAAAATGTATTTATTTAGTTTTTTTCATTTTTTTATTTAAGAAGATACATATATAAATGAATAGAAAACACAAAAGAAAAATTGTTAAACCTTTAAAACCGTGAAACCGGCTTGTCAGCAGGTTTCTTTTGTTTCCTTTACAATGAAAAATATCAAAGATATTATGTAAATTTTAAAAGTAATATAAACATTATTAAGACCTTAAGGATAAGCATACATATTTTTCACACAATATATATATATATACAGGGAGTTTTTTAAACCCTGTCACATCCGAAACCACGATGATCAGTATGGGCAAGAAGACATATTAGCATATTATTTTTTTTATTTAAAACAAAAAGTTTAAAATAAAAAAAATATTGAAAAAACAAATGGTTGCTTACTCCTGCAGGGGAGAACTGAGGGGAGCGCGGCGCAGTATTAGACTGCCCCCTCCCCCTCCTCGTTTCTCCTCTGCAGAAGTAAGCAACCATCTGCTTTTTTTGATATTTGATTTTTTAATTTTTTATTCGCTCTAAAAAAATATTTTAATGATCAAATATGTCTTCTTGCTCATACTGATCGTCGTGGTTTCGGATAAGACAGGGTTTAATGAAAACCCTGTATATATATTTACAAAAATTTGAATAGTAGAATCTAGACATAAAATATTAATAAATATAAGGCCAATATTTATTTATTTCACATAAAACATTATATTTTATCTTTTCTATATAAACACCTCACTGGGTATAACCCGTGTCAAGGCATTTATTTACATATTTTTTTATATTATGTGATGGTACATACTAAATATAATCTAATATAAAAGATAACACTGTATTGATATAAACATAAAACATAAACAGTATACATGCAACAATAATTCCGAGTTCAAATGGACTACTATTTTGGTGGGGTGACCATCTCAGGGCAGTTTTCAGGACCCAAATCCAGAAGTTATTTTTCAACAAATAAATTGAATTACATTTTTAATCAAGAGGTAGAGCGTCGTAAATTTTTGGATCAAGGTACATGTGACTCCTCTGACCAAACGATGTGGTCATTTTTGGTGGCACAAATAGATGTCTCTTTTTTTATCTTGTTTCATAGATTGGCTTATTTATGTTATATGTCCCCTTAAAATAATTATTTGATCTTATCTCTAACATATGTTAAAAATAGTATAAAAATTGTAAACGTTGTAAACAATTCACCAGTCAACGAAGAAGCCTACTTAAGCGAAAGCGCTTGTTGGTCAAAATAATAAAAAGTAAAACTTAACCAAGAAGTTTCATTGATAAGTTTATGTATAATTTTATCATAATCCTTGTTACTAGAGCTTTTTATTGGTCGGTTGTCTTATCTCGACATTTTCACAGCATACGCAAAAAACAACAAACTGTTGTTTTGAATTCTTGTTAACGTAGAAACAGTATTTATCTAGAACGCTGTTTTTTTACATTCGCAATGCTCATTTATGTAATTACGCGAGAGATTACTGAAGAATCGAGTTTGTATAAATGCGCGTATGTAAGTGTAAATAATATGTCTAGATTCTACCTGCAGAGATGATTGGAACCAGTTAGGAATTGTGACGGAAGAGAGAAATTATTGTGGTACTTAAAATAATTACACGTAAGTCGAGTTTTGCACTTCAAATTAAAATATTAATACCTATGTTGCTTCTATTTGACGCACTCACATTGTAATTTTGAATTTTAATTTGTAAAACATAAATAAATTACTGATTCGTCTAATAATTTATCTTTTTTTTCTTCTTCTTCAGCCTTCTGTCCTCCACTGCTGGATTTGCCTCTTTCATGTCCTTCCATTTCTTTCGGTCGGTTGCTGCTTGCCGCCTATTTTTACCCCCCACGCCGGCTTTGTCGTCGGACCATCTTTTTTTAAGTCCTTCGACGCCTCTTTTATTCTCCCAAGGTTTCCATCTTAAAATTTTAGGGGTCCATCTTGTGAAGTCTTGTTTTGCAACACGTCTTGCCCATTGCCACTTCAGTCCTACTACGAGATCCATAGTATCCGCTATTCTGGTTTTGTTCCTAATTTCTTACTCTGTCTCTTAGTCTTATACCAAGCATGGAACTTTCCATGGATCTCTGTGTGCATTTGAGCTTTCCCACATTTATTTTTGTAAGGGTCGTGATCTCTTATGCGTATCTTGTTACTGGCAGTATACATGATTCCTTTTTTTCCTTTTCAGACAAATCGGAATCACTTTATTTTCGCATTAATATTTAATATCAGGTGTTTTTATAAGTGGTTTGCGTTTTTTTTAAAATTTTTAAATAGTTACCAAAAGTAAATCAAAACTGTTAAGGTTATACGTCATTCGAAAGAAAAAAATTTGCTCTACGAGGCATTGTGTTTGCTTTTACGTTCGACATATTATTTTATTTGACAACAAGACTTCAAAATGGAATGACAAGTAAACGAAAGTGAGCGTTTTCGACAGCTTCTTTTGTTCGCGTTTAATCAAGGGAATAACGGAGAAAACAAATAAGGGGAATAAATTATTTTATTTCATTTTATTTCATTAACATAAACGGCAAATCTACCCTTTATAAAGATTTATCATAATAACATATTTGGCCTAGTATTTATTTTTAAAAAAAACATTGAATTTCCTTTAACGATTTTTATTATTTTGCGAGTTTAATTAAATATTATACTATATTATTTATGTTTAATTGACATGTATTCTTGGAACATATATTTACTTTATATTTGTAAAATAACGATTTTTAATTTCTAGCATTTTATTAGCTAGGCATTTATAATTAAGTAGTTTTAGTTTTTCTTTTTTATGTTATTGTTTTATTAGTATACGACTACTTGTGCTCTAAAGATAGAAAATCTCCATCTTTGAACAGGCCGTGCCATGTTAGATGGAGACTATCATAAACAGAGAACACTCCGTTTTCATTTTACATTCTTTGGTTTTATGTTGATTTCCCGTTATTAAGTATGTATATTCTTTTTTTGCAATAAATTTATAAATAAATAAAATAAAATAAAATAGTATGTACTCGAAGAATTCACCACTTTGCCTTATTATGACTATTACATTATTTACTTTACTATACACGATATACGTACATATTTATGTTTGCATTGAGTAAAGTATATATCATAATATTATGAACTCTATATTTACGCAACACAAAATAATTTTTACTTGGAAAATATTTGTCATGTTTAAAAATGCTTGGTATTAAGATTTTCTTTGAAATTGCAATTCCAGCACAAATAATTATGACTTAAAAAATACCACTAGCTCTATTTAATATTTTTATTGTTTTGCCATATAACTAGGATCATTAAATATATTTAACTGAATCAACAGTATTTTGTGAAATATTTACATTACTAACAAAACGTATTTATTCGCAGTGCGCAGTTTTATATTGACAAACGCGTGAATTTTTATTACTACTCAACATCAACAAATTGAAAAAATGTGAAATGTAATAAAGTGTACTTATTTAGATAATTATACAAAAAAACAACTAAGAATTTCTCATAACAATAAACTAAAATAAAAATGGTAAACGCCCTGATTGTTTCTTTACTCTTGTGCGCCGCAGAAACATGGACCTTGGGAGAAAACGAACGAAGAAGGGTAAACGCCTTCAAAATGTGGTGCTGGCGTAGAATGTGGCGAATACCATATGGAGTCCATAGGACTAATGTTTCTACAATCCGAGAATGGCGACTTTCTTGTGCGCTGTGCAAATCCGTCTTCTCGTGTACTTCGGCCACGTTACGAGGCAAAGACATAACATATAAAAATTATTTGTGCAAGAACGAGTAGAGGAAACTCGATCTTGTCGAAGAAGTTATACAAGATGGACAGACTTGGTGCCAAAAGCGATCGGCGTCTTTCCTCAGGAGCCCTCGGGGCGGATACCAGACACGGGTTTTCCTCCTCCTAATGTGACCACGAACGCTCTGCCGAGACCAATCGACCGAGAAGAAAATAATTTCTCAATTTAAATAACCAATTGTTTATTATGAAGTTAATTTAGTAATGAAAATGGCAGTTACTGTACCGTATTGGTGAAAACATTTATCTAACACTAACAGGTGCTTCGTTTTATTCTAATTGAAAACACAATAAGGACGTATTGCGATCTTTATCAGGCGTTTCGACTTACGCGAAAGCCAAATACATGATCTGCGAGACAAGACAAATTACCAGCACTTATTTATTTTTTGAAAGCCAGATAGTTCATCCTGAAGATACACTCTGCAACGGAGGTTGGAAGAATTTGATACTACACGAGTTGACCCCAAATACATCCATCTAAACTCGATAGAGGTTGTAATCAATTCATATTTTTGCATATTCGCTCTTAAGTGTAGCATTTGGACATCACCAGACTCCTCAAGGAGACGCTATCTCCAGCCGGCGCTCTCGCCTCCCCCACGTTAATCCCGCGTCCCCTTTTGCCGAATGAAGCCAAAAGATCGTCACCGACGGCCTTTCAGGACGCCGGGAGCCGCTGTAAAAATGAAACGACATAGATTAAGGCTCTTCTGATACATCAACACCACAAATCAGGGCCACTACCGCACCCACGCTTAAAAAAAGCTGCTGTGTCCGTTCTTGGACTTAAATGTTGGTTATGAAATCGAAAGACGTTATACCTAATATTCTCCTCAAACACTTTAATTCACTTGTTCAAATATTTAGACTTACGTGTACTCAAAATGTTAGGTTGATTTATAATCAAATTCATTTATAATGTCGAGTGCATAAATTAAAACAATACGTGTGAGTTCAACAAGTTGACCTTCATGACCAAGAATTTTTAATTTATATTTCGCATAAAAAATAAATCTATAATCTATACCTCAATATCAAATACATAGATGGCGCTCCAAACGCGCTAGCGAAAGCTTTCCTTGTTTCATGACATATATACAAAAACCAAAAATGTCACCGATATGGATATTCGCTAATAAGCGGAATGGGGAATGTTGTAGAATTCTACATAAAAGTGGCCACTTGAACCCAACCTATGACAGGTCATAAGCCCTGTAAACGCTCGAATATCCATAACCTTAAAACAAAAATTCTACCCATCTCTGTAGTGATATAAATAAGAATAAATCTAAGTTGATATTATTATCAAGTAAAGCCTCCAGCTGAGACTTCATTGGAAACTTGTAATATAATTGGAATATTTAGCACAAGACGAGCCAAAAAACACTAAGCAATAAGTCAACCTTCGAATCCTGGTATATTTGATCGCCATAGATCTGTTTAATCCGACTAAAAATTAACATTAAATTGTAGCGCGGAGCAAATTTGATTTGTCTGTGCCAACACGAATTTGAATAATTTCTTGCAATCGAATATTAATTCGAACAAAGCTAATAATGTCACCTCGTTATCAAATAATATAAAAAGGCGTGTACAAATAGCTATTGAAGAATATAATCTCAATTACTGAGGCATTTATAAAATAAATGAGTATTGATGAAAGCATACAATAATGTAAACTAAATAATTAATTGTTCAATTTTTCAATTAGAATCTGCGACAGTACCACGGGACCACATATTAAACATAAAATTAAAACCGATAGGTGTGCAAATGTATGTACTGCGGTGACTGTGAAGGTGTCTGGGTTTAATTATTTACATGTTAGTGTAGTGAGTATCCTGACGATGAGACAGGTACGAATCGAAATCGATATACATTGAGCAGTATCTACATAATAATATTTACCACATTCGTTTGAATATTATTATTAGTTCATTGCTTATTTTTCTGCAGATTCAAATACTTGAACATAGTTATGTAGAAAGCATTCAGACCACAATTTTGAAAAAATGAGAGATTGACGCTATCGGGTGCAGTAAGGTCAATTCTATGTTTTGCTAAGTACAGTCAGACCGCTTTCATACAAAAAAAAACGGTATTATTCACCTTCTGAAAATAGCGTCGATCACAAAAAACGGCATTTCTCAATTTGCAGAAAACACCCACAGCACTAGAAAAAGCTAACGGCTATATAAAAATCATTAAAACTGGTGAAAAACATAATAAGATTCTTGTTTTTTATATGAACATAACTAATGTATTCATTGTTTATTATTTATCAAAGTAAAAAACATTCCAACTGTTGTGTGGATTTGGTTATTCACTCTTTTCACAAAGGTGCTATTATCTCAGATTTACTTTTTCGTAGCTGGCTGCTTTTTGCAAATCTACTTTCAGTTGAAATGTCAACTTGAAACAAAGTAAATAATCAAACTATTACAAAAACGTAAAGTAAAACCCAGCCTAAAAATATTAGAATTTCTGTGAATTCGATAGAAATAGAAAGTATAAAGGATTCCGAATATCATTAACTTTTTGTCAAGGTATTTTCATTTGAGGCAGGTTAGGAATGTCAAACTAAAGAAGGCATTATGATTGACTCTTTCTTTTGATATAATTCAAAAGGTTTCGTAGTTTATTCGGCTTTTTTTTCTCTAAGGGGAGATGCGAGCTACTGTAGACACGGAGATCAGGAATTATGACGCATAAAATAATTCAATAAACTCATTTGTTCTTCTGTAACCTTATTTTCGTTTTAAGTTTGACCAAAACGTATTTAGTTTAATTATGTTGTTTTTTTACAAAATATATTCAAAATGAAATATTATGTCAATACTAAATAAATAAAGGCAATTAATAAAATCAGAGAAACCGTTTGGACGCACAACATTACAATGTGTATAAACAGTTAATCAAACTTTATTGTGAAAAACGTGTGTCAATAAAAATTGTTTACCTTTTTTAAAAGCTCTTTAAATATTAAAAATATCACTTTAATCGCTGCCTAGATTTCGTGGACAAGTGAGTCAAACATTAGTCGATATTTTATTGTTATAATTATACAATATTTTTTTTAAATAATTAAAAATATTTCATTCAATACATATCCATAAATCTATATTACAAAACTGAAAACAGATAATGTGTTTGTTTGTTTTTTGTCCGTCACAGAAACTCCTCCGAAACGGTAAGTCGTAGCGACGTGAAATTTGGACATGTCATTCTAAATTAAATTTATGGGTCAATCGTGGAATTTTCAAGCGATTTATCCCTCGGTTTTCTTCTGTTTAAAACTAAACCCAACCTACTGGCGGAAAGTCATTATGCCGCAACATAAAAAATCAGCATTTTTCACTGTTCTTGGATGGAATAAAAACAATCCATGACACCGTTTCCTCATATGAGTAGGCAGAGAGGGTGTGTATGTGCGTGTATATATGTATGTATGTGGGTATGTGTATATGTATGTATAAATATACGTGTGTGTGTATGTTAGTATGTGTATATGTATGTGTATATATATATATATATATATATATATGTGTATTTTAAATATATGTATATGTGTGTATGTAAGTGTATGAATGTTTATAAGGGTGCACACGTGTGTGAATATATATGGAGATATATAAATAAACACATAATGTTAGTCTGCCTTAGCGTGGGTCTTCTCCGACTAAGCACTACTTAATCATGCATAAAAAAAACACCACCTTGCTTTATCCTCTGTCTTTGCATACATACCTCACTACCTTTACATTCATTCCAAAAAAATAAAGCATTTTTAAAAAATAATAAATAAAAATTACATGTGTTATCGATTACTGTTAAATTAAACAATGTTTTTTAATGTCCAGTGTAACCCCAATATCCCCTAATGTTATACATGCATAATTTGTCCGGAGTGTGGGATGAAAAATAAAAATCGGCTCCTGGTCTTGGAAACCCTTTCCAGGTATACAAATCAATAATTATAGGATTGTCAGTTAATAACAAGGCGCGGGTCTTGGTATTTTATTTTCAAACTATGTTCGTTATCTTTTTCCTCATTCGTGAAATCCAACTCAGATTTTAGTAGGTTAATGAAATACAGGGATCGTAAAGGTGTAGGTGAAATAATTAATAACACCATCGAAGCTTGAAATTATTATGAAGATTAAAATTCTTCTCGCCTCTTAGGAATTTTTAGCAAAAAGGGGCCATTATTAAATGCAGCGATTGCGCATTTCTAAGGATTTCCACGAATTACATAATTTGCTACCCTTTAGTCGAGATCTTGTGTAAATTCATTCCATTCCATACATTTTCCTCCGTCTTGGATTATTTCTAAAGTTGACGGAACGTTTGAAAGAAGATAATAAGTGCGCCACATTCCTCGTGTTTCAAAATGAAGGTGTGATTACTAAAACAAAAAGTGAGTTCGCGTGACTTTACATAGTTGCGCCACCGCTGCGCCCCGGGCGCTGCGCTGATTGGCCGGGGGCAAGTCAAGATGGCGGCGGCCGCCCGCATACCTGAGTCAAAAAGCGCGGGAAACCAGTTCCGACGACCTGCGCGGCGTTTCTATTCAGGAATTCGTTTGCGCATGTACAGAACACTCACAAATGGCGCACGCTCCGGATGGATACTCTGTACGCGATCCGGGGATCGGTTCACACGTTTTAAGGTCGAATTTCGATCATATGCTGGAATGGTTTGTCGGCAAACCAGTATACCAACAGAGGTTACTTTACGCTGTGCCCACAGCGTACTCAATGGCAGCCGCGGCGCTCGCGCTGGCGTGGCGGTGAGGAGCGGAGGAAGTCATGACTTAAACATTGTACAGAACCGTGTGTTATGGTTTCATGTGATCGTGTTGTTCCGTACACACTCGGTACGAGACACGATCTGTATCTAAATGTTAGTACTGCTCTTAAATTCCAACATCCCATAACAACTAGATTACCATGAGGGTTAACATTACTCCAATTACAAATTGTTAGCATGTTTTCACCAATATTGAAAAAAGGCAAAAAAACTGTTAAATGGGTTTTCTATCTTAATGAAAGATAGTAGGTACACGTACTCCACACAACGGTAGTTAATGAGGTTTGGATGAAAAATTGCATCGTAAATGTTATTACATGGCTTAAGTTATTCAGTAGCGTTAGTTCTGTCGTCATTTCTAAGTATTATTACCGTTTCCTCTCTAACATCTCCACAAACATTCGAGGAATTGCAACTGTTTCGAACAACGTAGTTTTCACCT
The DNA here is from genome assembly GCF_059751315.1 of Micrasema longulum. Taxonomy (NCBI): domain Eukaryota; kingdom Metazoa; phylum Arthropoda; class Insecta; order Trichoptera; family Brachycentridae; genus Micrasema; species Micrasema longulum. The sequence continues at coordinate 475,660 of NW_028278146.1, read as the reverse complement.
GAATGACTCATACCGAGCGCTCCACGAGGAACGTATGTTGTTCCAGACGGCAAAAAGCCTTAATGACGCGGAACTCGTTTGACGTATAGAGAAAATAGCCAGTAATTAAATTTACGAAGCTTACTTCGCGACTCTTCAAGATCGTGGGAATAATACGTCCGCAGGAATCCTGTTCCGCAGCTCCCGTTGAGGACCTGCAGATGGAGCCGAGGGAGAATTTTAACAGTGCGAAAGTCAAAAATATTGTTGTTTTCAATTTTTAATAAGCGGTTTTTAAGGTCTTAAACGTTTTATATTTTCAACATTGTTTTGAGTATGTCCAAATGGTTGCAGACTGGCTGGATTTCCTCGGTAGGGAGTTATTTATAATTAAATTTGTCGCAACAGAGAAGGAATACATTTTTGAGAAAGGAATATGGAATTCTAAGCATTAAAAAGGCTTATGATTTGTCATTGGCTGGTTTAAGTGGCCACTTTACACACTGTAAAATAATTGAACTTATATATTCCTTCAATTCTTTCATCTATGCGGGTGAGATTTATCTGATTGAATTATTTCACCTACATAGGTACTAGGCAACATTTGAAAATTATATGAATTGGTAGATTTATCGACAATATTATTAGTTTGTCCAAATTTTTCTAGACAACGACTGGATTCAACTCCCCAGGGAGTTGTTAATATTTACATATTACAATAGAGTTGAAGAACATTTTAGATAAGGTAATATACGCAGTGTGTAAAATGGTACTTCAACCAGCCAATGATTGATCGTAAGCCCAGTAGATGCCTAGACTTATATATTAACTTATCTTACATGTTCTTCATCTCTGTTGTAATATGTTAATTTTGATATTTGATGCCCGTGCTCTTTGAAGATGCATATCTTAAATGGTGTCTGTTTTTCTGGAAACCTGTAATGTATCCCGTATCTTTTGTTTGTTCTGTTTTGTGACTACTAACCAGCGTAACTTTAAACTCAACACCGTGTCAGGCCACCACATCAGCCATAAAACCAGTAACCCTGACCGCAGACATGAGCACTTGTAAACAGGAACTTAATCCTTTGGGAGTGTCGACATTGAAATTTTGCAAAAGGATGCTCATAACGGTCAAACCCTTATTGTTATTCGAAAATACTACTATATTAAACTTTGTTTTTTGTCCAAATATTGAAAAAATGACTGGTATTTATTTTTAAAATTATTTATTTGCATTTTTATCATTTACCCATTTATGATTTTAATTTTTAGAGCTATTTTTAACAAGTTGTGAGTAACTCACTGTTATAAAATGGGAAACAAGTTGTGGTCGAGTGGGAATCGAACCTCAGGCCTGCGATCAGTTTGTTTGTGACACAGCCAAGGAAATATTTCAAATAATTTCCCAGCAAGTCTAAGCATTTACGGGGCTTATGATATGTAAATCAGCGTCATCATCTTTACCTCATCCACATCTAATGGTGCATTAGGAACCAAACATAATTATTCTTAATTTTTCTACTAATTATATTATCAATGTATTTATTTAATACAATACAACTTGAACATTACAAAAATATTATTCGAGGCATACATAACACGAAAAAAAAACTGCGATACAATTTAAGTGCGATAAAATTCAAGTAAAATTATGATAATAAAAATACGTTCATTCCACTTTTATTTGTAAGTTTTACCAGTGCTCGGGTTTCGTCGTAACCGACATCGTCAGATTGGTGGGAGACTTAACAAATTTATATGTTATAAACATGTGCAAGCAAAGATTATGATTTTCTTTAATTATGGGTATAAAATAGTTAAAATTAAAATAATTTAGGTATAAAACAATTGTATGAATTTAAGTTTTGTTTGAATGTATATAATTTTGGTCACGACAAAACCCGGTCACTGGTAAAAATTATAAATCAAAGTGGAATAAAACTATTTACGTATTTTTATTATTATATTTTAAATGCAGTTGTTTGAAATGTTGGTAGAAAAACTTCATCAATTAAAATGGTCAAATAAAAATACCCAGTTATTAGAGTAAAAGGAAGCTCTCCTCTCTTAACTTTTTTTTTTGCATATACGCATTATGTCATTTTATAATCTCAAATGTGCAATGTCCTGACGCATGCTCTGTAACTACTCCGATTAAAAAAAAATCTCAACCGCTTGATGGTTTTGTCACTGTTGTGTCTGTCATAACTGTCATACTTTACTCCGCGCTCAATGTTAAATAAAAAAATACTTATTTCTTTTTCGTATTTCAATAGGCTCGGCTTTCTGATAAAAAGTAGTCCCCACAAAAATATCAAAAATTTAAATAATAAGCAATCAAATGCCATCTTGAAAATTATTTTTGACACTAGTGCGTAGATATTATGCGCACCGTGGGGTATGAATGCCCTCGATATCTATCGATGTACTTACCTCAAAACACGAAGATACAGGGTCGGTAGCGATTTTAGTAATTGCATATGAGAATTTGTCTACCTACACAGTGAAGGTAAGGCTTCTGATTTGTACTAAAAAGTAAATGAGAATCTTTCTCCGTAATTCTATATTTTTTTGTGAAATTCCAATACGGAAGATTACACTAACTTATTCAATTGTATTGGTTGTACTTCAAAATAAATTACGTTAACGTTTTTTACGTAGATCTGTGGTTTGTCCGAGCATGTTTTTTTGTTATTAAAAATATTTGCGGTTTTTGAATGACATAACGCAATATAAAACGTATGTTACAAGTAACCGTTTGAAATGAGTGTTTTTATATCCATTATTATTTCTAGGCTAAGCACCTAACAGAATTACTCATCTGCCAAAGCAATAAACTTGGCGGTGTGTTATATTGTTCGTATACGCTACACTATTATATGCATTATCGGGGTGGGTTGGCGCAGTCGACCTTGGTGATGGCGGCGGGGCGGCCATCTTGTGGATTGTTCGTCCTTCAAGTAAGCGGTCCGTCCACATTTCATTGGCCGAGGAATCCCGGGCATTCCTAATCCGATTGGCAAAATATTCAAATCGTTCCATATTGAAACCGACGTCGGTAGCACGAGGAGCTTCAAATATTTCTATTTCGAAAGGATTCAAACGCTTTCTGTATTTTGCAATAGTTATTTTAATATGTAGGTTTTTATAATGTTTTTGTACATCTACATGTACCTACATACTCGTATAATATTATGTATTAATTTGTTATTAACGATGGTGTCTTTGAAATGAGGAAGTACAATGATGTTTTAAATACTTTTTTATTTGTTAAAAGAATATTAAACTATGCCTTGATATGTATGTAAATGTGTTACAAATATTTGTATTTTCAAAATTAAGGAACGTATTTTCTTCAAAACTCGACATTCGCTTGAAACGTATTTTTTAAGGAGGTGGTTTTTTGTAATTCGCGTCAAGTAGCGTGAAAAATCTTTGTTTAAAAAAAATACACCTTACAACTGAGCCTGAATCTAATTTAAACAGTATTTAATTTTCTTTTATATTTCATTATCACCCAATATAAATTATTGAAATATTCACACCATAAAATATCGTGTTTTGAAAAGACTTCGATGTTCATTGAAGCCGGTTTTTTCCCGTTTTTTAATCAATGCGTCTCGATACTAGCTTTAAATTAAAAAACCCAAATCGCCATGCCTGGTGAATATCATGTTTTGGAAAAAAAATCCTCAATCCCTGAGTATTTTCTGATTCTAATAGATTTTCTTAAAGCGCTCGCTATCATAAAGAACTCTTATTGTTCACAGCAGGCGATGTTATTTGTATATTGTAATATTTCCCGTAATATGCGTCCTCTCACAATATTCCATAATGCTTCAGTTCTGCATTCCATGTATGAGGTATTGCCGGTATAGAGACACGGGAGGAAGACTACCATAATGTTCACCGCAGAACGTAAACCAACTGATGTTTACTCTGCATGGATACTCGCGTAAAAATACATTATTGTCTTAATGTATTATGCATGTTATTTAACGTGGAAAAATCCGAGCCAAGCCCCCAGTGAGTAGAAACGTGAGAACAGCGATCCTTGCAAACGTCAATGCTTCGGTCGTGGTAATTTTTTTACGGATCACCTATTTGTGAGCTTGTAAACTCTGACTCAATATTGCTTTGCATTGAAACGAAACTCTCAAAGTCACTGATCATTTATTATGATGTAATAACATACATGATATCTAAGTTACTAATTAAAAATACTTAGTACACTTCTACCTGTTTATTCGACCAATTAGCGCTTTCCCCCTCTAATGGGCATCTTCAGACTTGTCATTATGGATTATTTATTTCGTTACATTTTTACAATACAACGTAGAACATTGCGCGTATTTTGCACTCTACTAAAACTTGATTTCCATTTTCTAATAGTGAGTTAACAATTCACAACTCTCTAAAAATGGCCACCAAAATTGAAATATTTTGCTAAATCATAAGAACGCAAAGATTTATTTTTAACATATATTTTTATTCGTTATATCATTTAATTCATTTTCAATGCATTTTAGTTAGGTACACATAATATAAGAAAAACAGTCCAACCTTTTATTAAAAATGATATAATAATAAGGAATCTGGCATAAAAAAGCTCGTTTATTTCAGTGAAATCTAAAAATCTAAATTAAAATTAAAACAAAATAACTTTGTTTTTAAACACTTATTTTCTTTATTTCCACAAGCTTCCTTATCAAGGTATTTTAGTTAAGTTTTTAAATAAATATTTGCGTTCTTATGTTTTACCCAAATGCTAAATTTTGAGTGTCATTTTTAACGATTTGTAAATAACTCCCCATTATGAAATTGAAACAAGTTAGGGTGGATTAGGATTCGAGCCATGGACCTTTGATCCGTGATTCCGTGACACTAACCACAGGACCACAACCCAATTCTGCTAATGAAAATTATCGTATTTAATTTTTAACAGTCTTATTACAACTAAATATAAAATCTAAACACAGTCGCGTCTTTTTCTCATGAGGTGTTTTGCATTTGTAAAAAACAAACAATCTTCTTAAAATGTTGTCGTTGTAAACGTTCTTAGCTACACCACATCGAAAATAATTTGATGAAAATAATGATAAATAGTAATTTTTTTATCAAATGAGCAAAACAAATCACTCATTTGCTTAATTTAATTTAATTTTAACATAAATAAAATATATGTCACGGGTTTTAATGCAACGAAACCTAAAGCAAGGGTACTTATTTAATTTATTTTTCCATTAATAGTTAAAACCGTATCTGAATGGGAAATTTCGAAAATGGCACTATTGTGAATCCTGATATTATTATAATCATGATTGAGTTTTTTATTTTATTTTGAATTTGAATTTGAATGGGTAAGGCGTGTATTTTATTTAAGGGCAGGCAAAATAAATATAATTACAATTATCTAGCGAAACAGTTTATCGTTATGTTGGGAAAGTTGTAAATAAACCGAAATTTTGTTTTAGCGATGTTTAATATTTAAAAGGTGGGGAAATAACACGTAGAAAATTCAACAGAGTAACAGAGTGAGAAACGATTTTTTCGTATCTCCCAAAACCCTTGTAAAAATGAGTACGAATTTACTAGTCCTGAAGATGCATATCTAGGCGACAGCGCTCGTTGGTCAAATTAAACAAAATCAATTAAACAATGTTTGATTATGTCCAAATGCTTGCAGACTGGCTGGATTTCCTCCCTAGGGAGTTGTTCATATTTAAATTTATTTCAACAGAGAGGGAAAAAGTTTTCGAGGAGAAATTCGGAAGTCTAGGCATTTACAGGGCTTATGACCTGTCATTGGCTAAAGTGGCCACTTAAACCAGCCAATGACAGGTCATAAGCCCTGTAAATGCCTAGACTTCCAAATTTCTCCTCGAAAACTTTTTCCCTCTCTGTTGAAATAAATTTAAAAATCAATTAATTTTATAGATGTATTTTTAAAGAAATCATTGCAATATATTGTCTTATAGGTAGGCTGTTATTAAATAAGAAGTCACGTGGCCATTGCCAAGTCTATGAAATCTGTTTCTTCTTTATACTGTTACTCGTACCCTCGTCAGTAGGAGCTGGGTTTTGTCTAAAGCACGTTGTCTACTTGATTCTATCTCCGCCTGTCTCTGTGGCCAGATTTTCATTAACTAAAGACAAAGTCACTTTATTACCAACTCCATTCCCATTGTCTATTTAACATATTGTTTGCCCTGCTTACATTGTGAAGTTGTGTGTAATTATGATAATGGACAACTTGCGTATTAAGCGCTGTTTATGTAAATGATGGCAGCAACAAACAACAATGAAACGATTGATGGTTCATAGTATATTTTAAAGAATCCAAAAAAGGAAACAACTCTGCAATTAATTCATTATATTTTAGAGACACAATGGTTCCGGCTTATATGGGTAATAACCAATAATTTATACTTAAAGTCAGCTAGGTTTTTCAATATTATTTTGACGCTCTGTGTAGAACTCCATATGGGGATAGGCTTAGGGAACTCTACGAAAACATTTGGGCACGCCAGAACAGCGAAGAGTAAAAAGTGACCTCTTTGTAATTTTTTAAATGCTGCACGGGTATAATGACTGCGAATTTATTGAGATTTGCACATTTAGCCGGAACACGCAATTGAGAGGATATTTCGTCAGTTGGCGTGCATTACCGCCAACCCGCAAAATCAACTTATTCCAGAAGACAGTAAAAACTGTTCTTTAGATCAAATCTACAACAATCTTTTTAACTTCTTTAGTTTAAAATCTTTCCTTAATATTGCTTTTTCAAATTTTAAAGATTACTTGACATACTGCTTTTATTTCTTTGAATTATTTTTAAACTACTCTTAGAATTGCGTTAAAAAATAATATATATTGCTTTTCTCAACGTTATATCAAGATCAATAAAATAATGAAGTTCAGTGCTACAGGAAATTTAATATATAAAAAAAATATTTTGGAGCATTTCGGAGATTTAAGGCTAACGGGAAGCCAATTCACCAATCAGCAGAACTCACTGAAGAGAACTTGTGACGTCAAACGCAGAGTAATTTCAAAGCTACAAAGGTTAAAAAATCATGGCGCTGATAATACGACACAAAAAAAAATACATCTTTTTTTAATGTTTGCTCAGTTTTATAGTAAAATAACAAATAAAAAATATAGTGAAAACCACCGAACTACCTCATTATTTGTCATGGTGGTGGAAATTTGTTTGCCTTGCGCGATATCCCGAGTTTATCAGAATATTGACCCAACCGGTAATCGAACCCGGAAATTCGCGGTTGTTAGCTCAGTGTACTGAGAACTGAACTATTTATACTGACAATGTTAATCGAATACACATGATGTTCGCATGCTGGAACGAATAGATGCTAGTATGCGAGTGCTAAATTATTTTATGTCGGCCTCATGGTGTAATGGTCAGTGTATTTGTCTACCATGTAAGAGGCCTCGGGTTCGATTCATGGTTGATATGAATAATTATTTGAAAGAGTGTTTTTACACTAGAATATTTCATAGTCCTTCGACTGGCACCTGATGCGTAAGAATGATCATCTTATCTTCATGTAACAAAAATGATCAAGATACACTGCAATTGGTGAACCAATGCAGTGCCCTTTGCACCATTAGGTGCGGAAAGGGAATGATAATGATGATGAAATTATTTTATGATGGTGAACTTTGAATGCTTCAAATTCATTTTTATTTCGAAGATACCTAATAAATGATTTATTTATTTATAAAAAATTGAATTAATATCTGAACTTTTTTATAGTTACATAAAATTACTAATTGGCTAGAAAGCCTTGTAAAGAATGATCTTAAATACCAAATAATAGATCTCAGAAAATAAAATATTTTACGCCAAGAATATCATATAATGTGTATTAGTGTAGGAGTAAGTGTTCAGGTGTGTGCATTATTAAAATGTAAGTGGGATTGTATCGCAGCTAGAAATAATAAGTCTTAATTTATTTTTGAATTTATAGTTATTTAACGTCTATTTTTGTAAATTTGTTTTTTATTTCGTTTTTTAAAAATATCACTTAAACTTCATTGACAAATAAAAAAATAAAAAAACTAAATAAGGGCTAGATTTCTTACTGCCTATGCGCTCTGTAGCTACAAGACGTGCTGGGATATTTTTTTATTGTCCAGTGCCCTTAAGGTGATTTTCACAAAAATAGCGCTATATAAATAATCAATATATATATATATAAATATATATATATATATATTCATATGTAAAAGAAACAGTGAACAGATAAGTGGGTATCGATAAGGAGATAAGACATAGGATAGAGGAAAATTAATTTATTTTATTTGTAGATCAAAAAAACAACAAAGATTCAAAAAGTTAGTGCTACAAAAATATCCAGAATAATAAATACTGTGTATCTTAATTTGACAACGTACCGTAAAAAATATTAGTACTTTATTTGTTGCAACAGAGAGGGATAACATTTTCGAGAAGGAAATATGTATAATAATGTTTGGATAATTTATATAGCGCCATTTTTGTGAAAATCACCTCAAGGGCGCTGTCCAATAAATAAATATCCCAACACGTATTGTAGCTACAGACCGCATGGACGGTTGGGATTCTAGTTCCTCGTCTTCAATTATGATATATAACAATTATGATATATATGAGCTAGATAATAAAACGTCTTGCAGCTACAGAGCGCATGGACAATAAGAAATCCAGCCCGTATTTACATTTTTATTTTTAAAATTTTTATTTGACAATGAAGTTTAGAGTTTAAGTGAAATTTAAAAAAACGAAATAAAAAGCAAATTTATAAAATTAGAATTTAGATAACAACAAGTTTTGCAGCTACTGAGCGCATGGACGGTTGAAATTCTAGACCCCGTTGACTAAATTTAGATATTTGATAGTTGATAACATTTACATAATATTATAAAAATAATATGATAGCTAACATCACAAAAAGTCTTGCAGCTTCAAAACGCATCGACAAATGGAATTTCAACAACATAAGAATGATTTTAAAAAGTTAATAACAAAAAATAATTTTAAGAAACGCAATAATAATACATTGAGCAAAGAACTAGTAAGTATGGCAATTTAGTGAACATGTAACAGCACAAAAAGTAAAATATAAAAAAGTAAACAAAGATAGCATTCTTTAACTTATTATTAAGGTTAACAAGACAATAGACGATACCCAAACTCAAACTCATCCCTGTTTTATTTTCGTATGCAGTAAACAGGATCTTTTGTCTTTTTCCTAGTAAATAACTGTAAACACACTTGGTTCACATTTAGCTGTTCCCTGGGAGATGATATTAGAAACGCATATGTGTGCGTAGTGTAGAGTGTAGGTACCAAGGAATATATCCATTTCTTTTTAATTTTGTTTGTTATTACTTAACGCATGTTTCCTGCCTAAAATTTGTGTAGGCATTTACTAGTCATTGGTTTGTTTAAGCGGCCACTTTACACGCTGTGTAGCATTCAGCATTCTGTCTTTGTTTAAACATCTACGTTTCCTTTGTTTACTTTCATACGGTAATTGTCAGAACTTTTTGTGACCTTTTTTATATTGCATTGTATATTTTTGTATCGTGATTGAAAAACGTTAAGCATATACGTATTTATTCTTCCATGACCTTTCCTCATTTGCGTGCTATTCTAAAATAATTTTCTATTTCACGGAGCATAACACAACATTAAATGGATACGTGATATTCGTGTTATGAGATTCTTAGAATTGAATGACATGGATTTACTACCATTTTGTCAGCTCCTCAGTAGGATCTCTTCAGATAGAGACGACCTTTGTACAAACAACAAACAAACGATTTTACTTGCAGACATGACTTTTGTTCACTAAGATAATTATGAATAATTGCCTTATTAAATAATATTACGTTCGTGATGTTTCCTTATATTTTTGTTTTTATAATTGAATTTAGACGACTGTTATTTCAGTGCAAATATTTCACTTTGAAAAACTTGAGCCCACCCAGCATAGAAGTAAAAACCAATTCATGGACTATCATATATCTTCTTGATTATCAAAGTAATGAAATCTCTTCAAGTCTGTACTTAATTAATTTGATTTACGTAAACCCCGTTCTAAGCCTGCCAACAAATGTATCATCACCGTTCAGACAAAAGTCACTAACCCTGGAGATGTCACTTTTTTTTTTAAGCCAATCAACAGGCTTAAGTAAGCCCTAATAGATCGGCATTAATAATTTATACTTAATCTAAACATTTTTTAAATCTACTAAAATTACCAAAGTGCATAATGAACAAAAAGTATGTAAATAGCATAATCTAGGCGGAAATGGTAAGTGTGACATCGCGAGTCAGGAGAGACAACACCGCTTGCTTCTTAAATGCCTTCCCTTGCTGTAGAAACACATCGACAGTACCGTTTAGTGAGATTTCATTCACTGTTCTGAGGATTCTTGGCAGAAGGGAAAAGAATCCGATGTTAGTTTTATAATTTTCCACAGCAATGACAGGATCGGTACGCAGGTTACGGCGAGGTACATTAAGGTTTATCTGAGCAAGGATATCATGGGCATCTACGAGTATACAGCTAGATATTAATTTGTGCAAGAATATCAAACCAGCCAAAATCCTTCTAAATTCTAAGCGAATGATGTGAAAGTACTCTAGACAATCATAATAGCTGATTATGAAAAGTATTTGATCCGATTCTAAATATTAACAATTTTAAAATTTTACGTTGCACCGATTCAATCCGCGTTATATGAATATTATAATTAGGAGACCATATTAAAGAATTGAATTCGAGCAAACTACAAACAAATGATTTATGCAATTTACGGGCTTTTGAATGGCTTAGAAATTCGCAAAATAAATCACTGTTTTTAGACGCTTTCTTTTAAATGTGGTCATTGTGTTGGCAGAATTGAAGTTTGTTATCAAAATATATCCCAAGAATTCGAATTGTCTCAACGTTCCTTTACAGGTTACCGACGAAGGTACTTTGAATTTTCATCCAAATATACACATTTTCTTACAATAATATCAATGTTAATTTATGCCGTCTCAATATATACGAAATAAAAATCATCGTATGATGATCTTTATGATGATGAATTAACATATAATTAATTAATTAATTAATTATGGATAACTTATATAGCGCCATTTTCGTAATAAAATACCTCAAGGGCGCATTACATGGTGATTCTATTGTTAAGTTAATTTAATTGAAGCTTTTAAATTTGTAATTTAATTAAAATTATTTATTTTGTTGTTACGTGCTACGGATTTATTCAAATGATTTAGAGAACAAGTGGGTTTTAAGTTTTTTCCGAAACATCACTTCACTTTCACAGCCTCGCACCTCTGCTGGGAGAGCATTCCATGCCATAGGGCCTGCGACCGCAAATGCGCGTTCACCAAATTTAGTGCGCTGTTTGCGTAGAGGTATAATAACTTTTCCTCTCGCCGTAGACGTAGCTGATCTAAGCGTGAGACGCCTGTCAGCTAGTTCATCTGGAATGCATAGTTCCCTTAGATATTCCGGAGCCGAGTTGTGCAGTATACATAAGCCAACAGAGTTTGTATTCGACCCTCTGTGGAAAACGTAGCCAGTGTAGTTCCCGAAGTAGTGGAGTGATATGACTGAACTTAGAGATTCCGAAAATAAGTCTCGCTGCGGCATTCAATACAGATTGTAGGCGAGTCATTTTGTTCATTGGTAGACCTGCATAAATACCATTACAATAATCGACTCTAGACACTACAAACGCATTTATTAATTGACGGGCGGCTTCAACCGGCAAATTTTTGCGTATGCATTTAATTTATACTTGAATATATGTATTTAAACCTTAAGAAAAAAATGTGAATGTTGTGGTTGCTCATAAATCCAACCAAAACAAAGTAAAAAATAAAAATTATACGAAATAAATTTTAAAAAACAAATTTACATCTACAAAACAAAAATTAAAACTGCCTATTAAAATTACGATCTAAAATATGGAAATAAAATAAGAAAAGAAAAATGTTAAAATTTATTTAACGAAATATAAAAAAGAGTATCTTAAATGAAAATTTTACGTACATAATAAATCAGTACAGAAACGTTCTTTTTTTTAACCACTATCATAATAAAAAAATCTCAAGTAACGATTTTTGCTTTGGTTTGAACATCTAGAGCGAATGGACGGCGAAAAAACAGCTAAAAAGATTTACGATGCAAATGTTGACCAACGCGCGTGCATGGGTTGTATGAATGCCAGTAAGCGAGGTCTGTTTGTAAAGACGGAGTGATGTGGCGATCTACCTTCTCTACCGACCCTTACGGAGTAACTGCGTGATGGGTCGTTTTTTTTTTAATAATAAAGGCAAAGTGTAAAAAATTCTGTTGAATTGCATCAGGAATGAAAGGAAGTATTTCAATGGGATTCTTTATTCTTCGTTCATAATATGCAGAGCATTCATGAATGTGTTAACAAAAGTCAGGCACACTTCTGCTGCAATCATAATTGGGAGGGTGCAGCCGGAAATGACGTTCGCCCCATTACCGCTGTTGTTGCACATCCGGAATCCCAACTTCCTGTTTTCTTCTGTTATTTCCGCTCACAGGCTGGAGAGGAAATGTATCCGGGAATGACGATGCCACTTCCTGTCAATCCAGACTAAAATTAACCTGTCATGTAAATTATGTTCGTATATCCGAATGTGTTTTACGTGTTATGTTATTCATTTTATGCTTATATGAAAGCTAAATGTAAGTTTATGGTTAAAATATTATTTCAATTATCTCAGTGTTGTCAAAATAATATTATTTGATAAGGGAATATCTAGGTATGGGCGCTTATAAGGCGTACAACCTCGAGTTGACTGATTTCATTGATCGATTTAAGTATTTATTAGAATATATGAAATATTTTGACATAATCACTTATCGACTTTTTTATATCTACCGGTTTCGAGACGTGCCCGTCTCTTCGTCACAATATTCAAAACCCACTTAACACAGGTAGTGAAATATTTTATTAAAATTGCTACTAATTATGGATTTACAAATAATTTAATAAATACTCTTTAAAATAAAAAAACTTAAGAAAAAATCAATCAAACCATTTGTATATCCTATCAACAGTAATTATAATTATACTAATAATGATAATAAATGGAGAAGCATTCCTTATGTAAATACTATATCCACAAATGTATCCAAACTTTTACCAAATAATATCAAATCTGTTTTTATACAAATAACAATATTGGTAAATTATTGCTTAGTAAAAATGAATTATGTAACTTGGTAGACATCATAATAATAAATATATACATCTCCCTTCTCCTCCTTATCCTCTCTTCAAGCATCCTTGTTCTAATGTCGCCCAATTTTCAATAACTTACGGTTCTTAAAAAAAAAAACAAAATTCTTTGATTATTGAAAAATATTTACGAGAACACGAAAATAACATTTGTATATGTATTTACTTAATATGTAATATATTTTCTTTACTAGCTTTGTATACTTTATGGAAATTTGTTATTAGTTCTGAGTTTATACATCTGTTTGTTTACTATAAATATGTATGTAGAACTCTTGGTTTTTCAAATAAAATAAATAAGATAAAAATAAAATCAAAAATAGTTTATTAAATAACTCAGGTGTTTACTAATTAAAATGTAATTCTTGTCTTTCAGTTTACGTTGGAAGAACATCCACAAATTTTGATATTCGCGTTAAAGGACATATGAGGTGTCTTCACAATAATAATTTCTCGGAATTCGCAAATCACCTAATCAATTTAAATCATGACTTTAATAAAAATACATGAGTTAAAATTTTACATACAAATAATAAAGGGTTAAAAGTAAATAATACGGAAATATTTCACATTAGGAAAGCTTAAAAAAAATATTTTCGTTTGATCAATAATCAAACAACCTTTCAATATAGTCCTTTATACGATGTTTCACTGTAATGCTTACCCTAAACCTACTAAACTCACTCTCTCCTCCATCCCCTCTATCTTTTTTCAACTTTTTCTCAAACAATATAGATTATTTTCATAATTTAATATATTCATGTTTGTCCTAATCAGTGCATGTGCTTATTAAAATGGTTTTGCATGTTGGTTTCATTGGTGTCCTGACAAAGAGACGGGTAAGTCTCGAAACCAGTAGACAAAGAAAACTCGGTAACAGGTTACTTACAAATATTCAATAACATTTAGTAAAATGTTTGACCACAAAGATAATGCTTTAAATATTAATAATTAAAAATTCATTTTTTATACATCTCATCACCATCATCATTCCCTTTTCCCATCTAATGATGCATAGGGTACTGCATTAGCACACCAATGGCAGCGTATCTTTATCATTTTTGTTACGTTAAGGAAGAATGACAGGGACTATGAAATAATATTCTAGAGTTAAAACAACTTTTTATATAAATACTTCACTTTAACCATGTAACTAATAATAATAATGAAAATTTTATTAAACAGAATACAAAAAAAAATAATTCTATAACTTATGCATTTACTTATTACATATTTTTACATAAAATATGCATGATTGGGTGATTTGGCGGCAACCGTTAAGTGATGCATTAAATCTACTGTAAAATATAAAGTACCTACTTAAAAACATGTTAATGTTAACGAGTTTATAACTTAAATGGCTTAGAAATTATTTTATATCCCACCTTAAGCGCCTAATGCATCTCAGTTGTAGGCTTCATAAAACAACCCCATTTAAAGCTTTAGGTATGCCCGAATATTTGTAAACAAATCTGACTTTTACATCCATGGGCTTATAACGATTGAAATTTATTGCAACAGAGAGGGAAAATGTTTTTGAGAAAGGAATATGGAAGTCTAAGCATTTGCAGTGCTCATGATTTGTCATTATTATTTTTATGATAAAGTTATAAATCGCTATATTCATGGTCAAGGGGGATTTGCAAAGTGACTATGAATTTTGACTTTAATTTTGTAATGTTAACTCTTGCGTGGCTGTGATGTCACACTTGTCAAAATAATGAATTCGTATTCTTTGTAATCTTCAATTTTACATTTTCACACCCGATTTTTTTATTTTTTTTAAAGAAATATTTGCGTTCTTATGCTTTACCCCAATATTTAATTTGGAAGGCCATTTTTAACGAGTTGGTTGCTACGCGAAGAATGAATGTCCGCTAATTCAGCAACACATCTTTACAGATACCTTATACTAGAGAAAGCACAAAAATATAAGTCATAGCAAGGAAGACAGAGACGCTGTTTTGCTGCGAGTGTTGTCTTAAACAGATTTAGTCTTCAGTTGGTTGATGACAGTGACGGGGCATGAGCGCAAAGGAATTATTTACCACAGTCTTTTAAGAGTTAATATCATAATTTTTATTTTTGGTATTTTTCAATAATACAAATGCTTCCATTTCCTATTATCTTGTACTCCAACTCAATACAGGGCTCTTAGCCTCATTGAGTTAAAGATAAGTTTTTTTTTGTAATATGTATGAATTCATAAATAAATTTGGCATATTACAACAGGGATGAAAAATATTTTAGAGAAGGTAATATAGAAGTCTAGTCATCTACAGGGCTTATGAACTGTCATTGGCTGGTTAAAGTGGCCACTTTACACACCGTGTAACATTCACCATTCGTCTCATATTTGAACATTTATATTCCTTCAATTCTTTCATCTGTTGATATTTGTGAAGTTAAAGAGCTGAACTTCCATATTGAGACTTCTGTATTACCTTCTCTAAAATGTTCTTCATTCCTGTTGTAATATGTTAAATCCAGTCCAATTTTTCAAATCCGGAAATTTTCTGTATAAATGCAACATGCAGTTAAAAATGTCTACATCAATACTGAGTCCATTATAATTTCTACAGGTACGTCTAATGAATGAATTCGAGGTATAATTGTTAATTGCATAATACTCAAAATCCCTTTGTCTAAGGTAGTCTTCTTTGTTTATTCTCAAATGTAAAAATATTTTTAAAAACAAGTAAATTGTCAAGTGTCCTCGGCACGGGTAACCCCAGTAAGGTAAATTTATTATTAAATATAGTTTATAATGGAAAAAAATATGAATAAATAAATTAATATAATAGGTGTTGTACAAATGTACAGCCGTTATATAGGTGGCATTTGGTTTTCATTGAGTAAAATAAAGAAATTCAGTGGTTTATATATATTATTTATTTGTAAATAGACTATCAAACTAAGACATTAAAAAATATGTATCTTAACAGCGATATGTTCTCTTTTTTTTAAAGTTTTGCAATTTTGAAATTACTCAGCCTGTAACATCATAAGTTCTCTTTGATGAATTCTGCTGTTTAGTAAATTGGCTTCCCGTAAACCGGAAAGCTTTCACAAAAGTTTATCATTGATTGATTCGGAAAAACTAGTGACGGCGTTCAAAGCTTGTAGTTCAATTTTTTTTTTCATACATTTTCAATAAATTTTGCCGTACAATTTAATGCTCCAATTTTTATTGCGCGTGAGAATTTTTTTTTTTTACATCTAATTTTCAGTAGCAGTGAACTTCTTCATTGACATTCGGCATCAACATGTTAGTTTTGTCGTAATAATTGTATATTAATCTACGAGTAATTGTATGGGATTTTGCTCAGATTTGCCCGCGTACACGACTAAGCAATTAACATTAGAGTATAGTGTTCAGTGTTACGGAAAAAACCTTTCTTTTCAAATCGCGTTGCGCTCTACTTTTGAAAGTGTATTCGAAATTCAACCGGAGACGATTGTCCTTTGTTTAGTTGGCAAAAGTCCCGCCCTTTATCGCCGTCTTTGTGAAAATTTTCCGGGTCGTTAGTTCGGATAATGCTGACATTTTCACGCGACTTACATGTTTACAAACGCGTCTTACAATGATTCAATGTTACAAAATTAAGGTTTACGTTTAACATATAACGCTCACGATGCCTATCTTCATAAAAACAAAATGGCCAAATTATAATTTACGTTACAGCTATTTCAACAAGGATGGAGAAATTCTTTTAAAAGAGAAAACTGAAGTAAATATCAACATATTACACCCGAGATAAATAAATTTTTAGAGAAGGGAATTTAAAATTTCAGGCATCTACATAGTTTATGACATGCCATTGTTATAGATTAATATTAATAGCTCTCCCTAGGGTTGAATTCAGTCTTTGTCTGCAAAAAATTAAATCAACTCAAAATATTTATGACCAGGTACAAAAAGAAGAGTAAACATTAAAAAATAGTTTAAGGCGTTGTTTAGTATGTGGGTGAAGTAATTAAATCAGATGAATCTCACCCGCATCAATAAAAGTTTTAGCTCTTAAACTTTAAGAAAATCATCAGATGAAAGAATTGAAAGAGTATAGATGTTCGAATATAGGTAGAATGGTGAATGTTACACAGTGAGTAAAATGGCCATTTAAGCCCGCCAGTGACAGGACGTAAGTCCAGTAAATGCCTAGACTTTTATATTTTCTCCTTTGAAATGCTTTTCATCTGTGTTGTATTATGTTTTCTCTGAACAGTTATAATTATCATAGCATTATAGGCGAACGCGTCAACCACAACACTACAAAGCGGACTTCTTTTCACTTGATTTAATTTTTTCAGAATTTTCACTTGAGAGCAGCATCAAGTCAATTTAACAATATGTTGATTTGAGTAAATGGTTAATATCAACAATATCCTAACGGGTGAAATCTAGTCTTTTGTCTACAAAAATTTGGACAAACTCAAAATATTGATATTGACATTCTTTAACTACCTGTTCACTAACTAATTATATATTTTAGGCAGTACCGTGTTATGCCATAATAATTAACATGGAAAAATATCATAACGTAAATTAATAATTATATTTGATACAATAATACAATTTGTTGGTGTCAACTCTTTCGTCCAAACTCAACACGGTTCGTCCAAACTCAACACGGAACTTTTAGTCCCATGAAGTTGGGACCTATATCTCAAATAATGTGCAACTAACTGTCTTTAAGTGAATAAATAAATAAATTACATTATTAATAACAACGATCCAAAAAATAAATAACGTTGAATGCTCTAAAACATAATAAAATAAAAATTAGACACAGTGACTAATACAAACATAACCCAAATATACCAATTTTTAGGAAAAAGACAAATAGGTACATAATTCTAATAATAATTAAGATATGACCCACATTTACAGACACTATATTCATCGGTACTTATCGAGACCGTAAAAACTAACATTGATATTATTACGTATGAAAATGTGTATATTTGTATAAAAATTCAATGGATCTTTTTAGGTGACCTGTTATATGACATGTTTTATTCTTCATACAGAAAACTTAATTTTATTTTGTGGATAAAATTGAAGATATATTTTAACTTCAATTAGAATACGGACCATGGTATATAAACTTCATAAAATATGTATTTGAAGCCCTAACTTTGTGTTTTTATTATGTGTAAACCCATATATTTTTTACTAACATGTAAACACGGTTTTTCATTATTTAATTTTATTTTTTATCATTATTATTTATTCATTTTTATTTGCTACTTTTTTGTAAAATACATGTCTGACTTTATATTTATATATGTAAAAGCCTGCAAGTTTACATTTATTTTATTATAAACATCATGTTTATATAATATAACTGGTTTTTAGATCCTAAGGAAATGCGATGCATTAAAAGCTCAAAATTCTGTCAGATTCAGCTTTCAGCACAAACTTCTCAAGGAGATTTAGATTTGAAAATGCGAATGGACGTTTCGTTTGTCTAACAAATGGATTGTAAATATTACATTATTTGTCTATATCCCACACACTGCCTACTTTGAGATATTTTTGGAGATAGAAGAAAAGTATTCATTGTTTCATAGTTTTTGTTTATTTATTTACTCAGAAAGCATGTTATATATAACTTTATACTTATTCAAAAACTCAGTTAGGCACAAACATAAAGGTACTGAACAATATTTATTCATTGATATTTTTACACTTTAAACGATTAAACATTGTAAATACGTATAAAATTAAAAATTAAAAACTTAATTTAAAAAATGTATTGTGAACATATTTTGTTAATTTAAAGCTAAAAAAGTGTTATAAAAGAGGTTTATTATATGTAAGTTTTATGTTGCTGATTTTTGCTTGCATTTGTAGGATAAACATTTTGATAGCCTGGCTTATGTTGCACGTTATAAACTAAAGATTAAATCGACTTATTTATGTACCCATTCATCTACATACATATTTATATTCAGTATGTGTTAGCTTAGTTAGAATAAAAATTTCCATATGAAATTGTAAAGCACCCATTTTTCTGTATTTATTTTTATTTAAGAAGGTTAACGTGAACATAAAATATAAAAGGAAAAGTAATGAAGCCCACTTAACCGCGAAACCTACTCGTCAGTAGGTCTTTTATTTTTCCTTTACAAGAAAAAAGTTAGTGAAATTGTATAAATTTAAAAAGTAATATAAACATTATTAAGAACTAATGGCATAAGAATTTTTAACACAAAATTTTAATACGTAGATGACTGTTAACATAAAATAATAATTAATATAAAGCCTTGTTACAAATTAGTCATTTGTTTTTTTTTCCTAAAACTTTTGTCAACATTTTCTTTTAAGATCTGCCTAGGAATCTTATCAAAAATTTTGAACGATTTTTCACCAAAATGTCGCTTTATTAATCAGCCAAATATTATTATTCATTTATGGCCCATTTTAGACAATCGTAAAAATTCACACGGCACTATAAAATAACAGAGCTTGGATATATATTTTACTGTATGCATATTTATTTATTTAATGGCAGGTTAACTCACCAACAAGAACACCACGAGGGACTCAAACGTGGAAGGTTTCGGGTTCAATACCACACAAAAAAAAAGTGATTTTTCTCTAGCCTGGGTATTCTGTATTGTAATTGGATATCCTGGATTATCTTGGTTCAAAAATAAATTAATTAAAAAATTACGTATAAAATTTAATAAATCCGCCCTGATTTAAACGTGCCGTTCTGATTTCGACGATGCGTGTGAAATAGAATTAAGAATATCTTGGAACGATATTATAACCAACAATAAAGTATTACGTAGAGCTAATACTAATAGAGATCTATTCACCATCGTCAAGCTCTGTGAGATTTCACATTTCGGCCATGTGTTGAGAGGTGATAAATATGCCATGCTTAAGTTTGTCATGAAAGAGAAGATCGGGGGACGTAAAGGGGTTGGAATAAAAAACCTAGTTTCAAAATATCCGAGAATGTACCAGGATTAGAACAGTGAGAGATCTATTTCTTCCAAGTCAACGCCGGGGAGAACCGACATGACATGTAAAGAAGAAGAAAATTGAAATGCATAACAGAAATGAAATAATAGGACGGATTAGCAGGCAACAGTCGGATATCGGCAAAAGATTTCAGCCCTTCGGGCCTAATGTAAACGGCCCTCTAGGCCTCAGTTTTCGGCTCTTTGCGCCTCGGTTGATTAAGATCTCGGTCACCTAGAAGTATCGTCTTTTTGGCCTCACCTTTTTGTTGTTGTTTGAAGTTACCTAAATGTTATAAAGAATAATCTCTAAGTCAAAATAATGCTACAAAAACCACACAAATATTTCGTGTCTACCTTATATTGGTTAGTGAGAAATAAAAATAAAAATAATAGAATAAGTCATTTAACCTTTCCTTTGATGTTCTCAAAACATCCGCGCGTTACGGTGCCGCGTGGTCTTTGCACATGGAAGATATAAGAGATTTTATATGGAGAAAATGCAATATTTTTAGGCAATTACTTCAATTAACTGTCTTACTTATTATAACTGTCCATTATTTATTATAGGAGCAAAAATTCATTAACATTTTCTTGTATACCCACGAACAGGCCATGCCTTTGTGGGATTTTTTGTTTACTATTTTTCTATTAAAATGTATTTCATTGATATGTAATTATGCTTTTTTTTAATACTCTGTTTTATTATTATGTTTATTGTTAAAAACAAAAAAAAAAAAAAAAAAAATATTTTATTTTATTTATAATTGTAGTCAAAAGTGGTAATATTTTAAATCTAATTGCTAAAAACATGAAAATACCATAAGCCCATACTCTTAGCGTGGGCCCGAGAACTGCCCCTGACTAAAGTCGGGAGCTACTAACTGGCGTCTTAAGAAAGTACTACGAGAAGGACACTTTGAAAGGTATTAAAGTTGTTAGATGCAATGTGTACTAGCTACACATCACCGGAAAGGGAGAGTCAAAAAGATAACAGTCAGCTGCGGTCAACTGTTACATGCTGGTACATTTGGCCCTTCGGGCAATGTATTCTCTTTATTCTCCTTTTTTAAAAAAAAAAATGCTTACTTTCGTATAATTGTCATTCTATTTTGAAGGCTTGTTATCAAATATTTTCAATATTTTTAATTTACATCTTGAAACAACTAAATTGCGCATTTGAATTAATTTCATTGCATATGATTAAATATATTTTTTATTAATATTAAATTTTAACCTCTTCTATATAGAAAGGATTACAACAATTTCTTTTGAGGAAAAAATAATGTGTAATTTACAAGTCATTTTTTGCCTTTGTAAAAGCCCTTTAAGCATTTTGGTTTATAAAAAAAAAGCCGAAACCTAAAACCGGTATTTTGAAATAACGTAAGCCTGTATGTGTGAGAAGCATTTATTTCTTATTTTTAAGCCAGCCTTTGTAGTGAGTAGTGAGGCGTAAAAAATCTTTTCATAACGCACTTTACGTGGCTGTGAAAATGTCAATTTATTCCTTAGAAATTCATGTCCGTGATACTAATCGGATCATAAAACCCACCACGGGGTTAACTCCAGATCCTGGACTTGGAAATCAAGACGTGCTTCTTTGTAACAAAAATAAGAGATGGATCAGAGCCAAACACACTAATGGACACACAAATATAAAAGGCGTAATATGTATAATGTATCAGAGAAAGAGCTTTGCTGTGAAAACGTTATGGATTTCAATAAAATAACGAACAAATTATATAAATACAGATGATGCCATACGACTTAAAACATAATTCTTATGACTACGGTATGGTAACACCTAAATTTCCTTAACTCTTGTGTGGCTAAGATGTCACGCGAGTCTACATCAAGAAGTTAAGACATGACATTATCTCTCTTATTTTTTTAAATAATGAAGTCGTATTTTACTACAACAGGCCAAAATAATATGATTTGTTTTATAAATCATAGAAAACAGATTTGTAAGTATGCATTAGCATATATGTTAAATTTTTGTTTTAAAATACCTTTATTTTAAAATATCTCTTTAAAAAAAATTTGCTTCGTGTAACAAGACATTACTGTGCCGATTCTAGAAGAGATGAAACGCATATCCGGTTTCTATCCGGTATCCAGCTTATCCGGCCTAATTTGACTATATAGCCGAATACCGGATAGTTTTTCAATATCTGGTCAGATTCCGGATAGTAGAATAATATCCGGCTGATACACAATATTCATTTAGCTGCAAAAATGTCACGAAGTCAACGGCTGTTAATTGATTTATTGATATCGCTCGTGTTTGGGAAAAGGACGTAACCCTCGTTATTTGAAAAATTGTCTTTTATTCTCCGGAAAAAGAATTTAACCGCCAAATAAAATATATTAATTAAAAAAATATTATATAATTAAAACAATTTGCGTGAAAAAATAAACCGCAAGGTATGAAACTCCCCAAAACTATGACAACTTTATAATTCATAATTTTATAAACCTTATTGATATGCAACTCATCGATCAAAAATATTTTTACTCCTTTTCATTTTATGGAGATCAAAACTTTAGTATTGAACTTAGAGAGAAATTTGGGGATTAGGTAGGTTTTATTGTTTTTTTAGACAATGAGCCGAATATCCGATTTGGGGACTTGCTGGATATCCGGCATCCAGTATCCGGCCAAACCGCTTTCTGTTTCATCACTCATTTCCAGAGAGGTTTTTTAGCAAAGTCTTTAAAAATATACGTAATAATTTACTGAACCGCAAATGTTGACTGTAGCACGGTAGAAATTCCTTACACGGTAGAACATATTAAAGTCAATAATATATGATACAATATTTTTTAAATGTTTGAATTCATTTGAAGAGATCATGAAAAAGTAGCAACAAAATCATTTTTATAAAATAATAGAACATAAACTATGGTTAAAACATTTATCACGTTTAAAATTGTAATAAGATCAATCGAAAGTTATACCAGGGATTCAAATAAGCTAAAGTTTTACACAAATTAACGTTCATTATTACGAAAATATGGTTGTCAAAATGTTTTTTCTAACTAAAAATTATATAAAAACGACTTATTAAAAGGTCAACGGGAGATTCATTGTTGGACTTATGAGATATTAATTATACGATGTACCTAATATTTTGCTCAAATAAAGCTCGTTTTGTAATTAACACTATGTACTAGTGTTTAATATTTGTATTAGATGGTATTCGGCATAATGATTTATGGTGTCATTTGGTCTTACACGCGTAAAATAATGACTACTATTACAAAAAAACGTATGACAGGTTGAAGCCTGTGAAGACTGTATGCCGTCGACTAAAGTTTTACGTAAAATTAAAACTGGCAACAAAACAATTGAAAATGACCGGACTTAGAGATATTTTTTTTTCTCATTATGAACATACTGTAAAAATTTAGTAAATTATTTATTGGGAACGTGAATGGGATTAGTAAAATTTGTTGTAAAGTTTTCCATCCAAAAGTTTGTTCATACTCTAAGAGCGATCCTTATTTTCTAAATCACTATATTAATGGCAGTTTTGTTTAAACTGTTTTTTTAAATATTCGTTTTCAAGAGAGACAATTTTTAGTCGTTGAAAATATTTATTAAAGGTACGACCGTATTCTTATGTTATCTGATTCATACGAAATTTACAATCCTAAATTTAAGTAAATATATTTAGATAAAATCATTTTATAATGTTTTTTATTTATGTACGTAAATTTTGAAAATAATTTGCTGTGATGTTATGGCGAGAATATCATAAGACGCGGTTTGGTATAACAAAATATTTGTACAAATCTATAGGTTCCTATATAGGCAATGCTCGTTCGAAGGAACCGATCTGTTGCGGTAAATAATTAATTTCTATTCAATACATATTTATAATAATTATTTTTCAGAATACGTACATACTGGCAGAACTTAAATAATTTAAGTTATTCAAATAAAGTTGTTCACTTTTATCAGAATTATCTAAATAGACCTCTGTATATATGTATAATTCCTCTGTACGTGTAATGTCGCTGAACTCCACCTAAACGGCTTAACCGATTTACGTGCGGTTTTTAGAGAAATATAGATCTTTGCGCTGTGTGTGTTCGTAGATATTAAAATCTTCAATCTAATATGTGAAAAAGAAGTAAGGAGCATAATTTTTTTATTCATCGATCTACCAGGGTTGCATTCGAGGAGAATGCATGTACGAAAAATGGAAGGATGTTGTTTTTTGTGTATGGATAAAATTGATTTTGAATGTTGACTAACAGCATTGGTTTTATGTAGATCTCAACCAGATTCATTCCTTGAATTTCTCATAATTTCTACCCATTTATTTCTTTTTGCTGGATTTTTGGTAAAACTAAAATAATAAAAAAGCGTTGTTTTTTTAAAAAAATATTACTTACTATGTTTGTACTTACCTATATAATTTTTGTAAATGCCTCTTGGGCGTATTGTAAAATTAAAAAAATAAATATTAAATTCAATACATTTTTAAAATTGTATTCTTTCATAAGTACACCTCTCTGTTGGTGAGAGGACTGGAGTTTGACGTTTGCAAAAAGAATGCCATATTTGAAAAAAACATTTATTTTATGTTTTTGAATTCAGCCATAATCAAGTACTTAGGTACCAAGTTAAATTCAATATTTGAATACTAACCATTTTTAGTTTTGGAATTTAATCACAAACAAGTACCTAGGTACCTACTTATCAATGAAAAGTCTTTTTCCAACGTTCGGGCAAGACAACGTCTGTCGGGTCCGCCAGTATGTATATATAAAGATAACAAACGGAACTCTTTAAATTGTTTTAGAAATAAATATGTTATATAATTAGTTAGTATAACATATTAAATGTACATAAATAATGTCTTTAATCAGTTCATCTGAATGCTTACAACATACCATAGTTTGCGTAGCTGCCATCGACTTGCCTTGTCACACAATCAGGATATTTTCACGGAAGCCTCTAGAGCCCTTATGTATTGAGACGGATCTGATCCTAGATCCTGTTAGCCTCACCACCTGTGTCCAATCAGGCCCCCTACCCTAAGGATATACGTGGATTCTTTCGATTCAATCCTTATTCCATCTATCCTTCTGATTTTGACATAGGCTGCACGATCGTTCTACAAAATACGGAATATCGAAAAAGGGAAATAAAAATAATCGAATCCTGACATAAATACATAATTTGTTTTACGCATATGTTTTTTCTACTTTATTTTTATTTTTGTCTATTTATTTATAAAAATCTAGTCAGATACAAAATATTACAGTTGTATTATAAAATATACGTAATACTAGATTAAAAATGATTTTATACCTATAATATGAGAAATCAAACACTGATTTGAGTCTACCGAACAGTTAATTGTATTTTTACAATTATAAAAACAAAAATTTCGTGACAATTGTTTCGCCTTGTCAGGGCATTTTCAAATGAATGTGAAGATTAGATGGATTGAATGTCCTTTTATAGGTATATAATTCAAGGTACTTACGTAACAAATAAAAATAATCTAAAGAACTATAGCATGTACATCAATCATAATCGCGTGGGAAAACCAATAGTGAAGGGCAAGCCTAATAGGTAATGCTTAATAGGTAATAGGAATTTAGGTATTTATATTTAAACTATTGTATTGACATTCATAAATGTATTGTAAGATAATTAATGAAGCTTTATAGTTTTATACCTTTAGATAATATTATGAAAAATATATCAATAATATTATTATAGGTTGGTGTTTGTCATAATTTCAATACACGATTGAAATATTATAAAGAAACTAATATTAACATAAATGTATTTTTATACAACGTTTATATTTTAAGAATTTCTAAAAATTTAAATGCAATTGTAAAATGATTCATCTATTAATAATGTATCAAGCAAGCGTGTACATAAAGAAACAAAGTGTAAAATAACAGCCTAATTAAATATGTTTAATAGTGGTGAAGATGTAAGATTGGTTTGTCCATTTATTATTTTAAAATTAGGGTTGTTAAGATATTTAATTATTTCCGATTGTCTTGTATATTAAGTTTACGCCCTTTGTTTTCAACATGTAATGGAATTGGTTAATTTGAGATATGAACTTTATGATTATTTTCAATTAAGTGATCGGCAAATTGAGTTTCTGTTTTTTTTTTTTTTTAAAGGATCTTATGTGTTCGGAATATCTGTATGAGAAAGTTTGCCCCACGTAAACTGCATTACAGTCGTTACATTCCAGTATGTAAATTCTATTGTTTTTTTAAATATTTAGCTTATCTTTTGAGTTTTTTAAAATAGTTTCGTTATTATTATTTGTTTTGAAGGCTTCTTTTATTTAGTACTGTTTTAAAACATTATAAATATTTAAGAAAATTGGACCTAAATAACTAACAAGGCGAAACAATTGTCACGAAATTTTTGTTTTTATATTTGTAAAAATAAAATAAAGTGTTTAATAGACTCAAATTAATGTTTGATTTCTTAAATTATAAGATTTAATATGGAGTTTTACAAATAAACACCAAATCAATCAATATCATATCGTATCTTCAAGTCATGAATGACATATTAGGATGGAGAGGCACTAATCAATCAATATTAAAACCTCTCGAATCCGCTCAAAAATCAAATCAAGTCAAATCAAATCATTAAAATCATTTTTAAAAAGCCCTTAAGGTACCCTAGCATTAAGTTATTTGAGGAATTTGAAATCTTAGATATAAGGCAATTGTATATTTTTAGAAAAATAATGTTTGAGAAAGCAAATTATTCTACCAAATCCTAAAAGGAACATCCCCACACTACCAGAAGTCAAACTAGAGGATGGGTCATGGGGTCTATCACAAACTCTGAATTCGGGCAAAGAAATTTCAGGTTTCTGGGCCCCAAAATATTCAATATGTTACCCAAACATTGCAAAACCATGACCTGGATTCAATGGAATAAATCTGTAAAAAAATGGTGACTGGGTTTAGGTCTAGAGAACTCGGAAAATTTACTCAAAATACATTCTTAAATAATAAATGGTATAAATTAATATTGCATAACTGTACGGTAAATTCACTAGTAGGTAGTTATGTTATTGTTTTTTTTTGCATAAAAATGTCTGCCTTAAAACAGATTGTACCTAGTTAGGCAGACTAGGCATGATTCAGAGAAATCTATTACTCAAGTGTGTATGTAGTAGAAAAAGTAATTGCTATTTATGTTAATAACCTATGATTATTATTCATGATCTCATACTTTTACTCAACAATAAACTTCATGTGACATAAGTAAAGTTATATTATATAAGAATAGATTTTAGCAAACAAAAAATTAAATATTTTTACATTTGCAAACATTGCAAATTTAGAATAAAAATATAAATATAAAACGGTATTTATCCATCATTACTCACCCACGACGATAATATCTGCGTGCTGTCTAAACAAAGTTATTTTTTTAAATTTATTTGTTTCGTTTTTTATTCAATGATTTATCAACATTTATGTCAATTGTACGCTTACAACATTTCAATTTTACAAAAACTAAAATCACACCAAGACACTTTCTGCAGCTGGTTGGTGGTTACTGGACCGAAATTGGGATTAAGTAATATTCATTATTTAAAAGACGGGGAAATAACACACGGAGAATACAAGAGTAACAGAGGGGAAAATAAATTGTAACAGACTAAGCATCATAAGCTATGAAGTTTGTCAAGAAAGATTAACAGAACTATAAATATTATCCAACAAATACGGACAAAGATGGACGTGTCAAAAGTCAGAATAATCGGCACGCGTGCATGAAAATATGTATGGACGTAGAGGAACCAAAATCTACATATATGCAAAGACATACTGATATGGCGTTCTATTCTCTCGGTCTACTATCTACCCTTACGGGAAAGCGGTGCGATGGTTTGATTGCTTGTTTGTTTATTTTACCTTTTATTAGATTTTTAATGTAAATGCATATCTGACGTTCATAGAAAAAATGCATTTGAAATACGACTTCATTTTTATATCACCGGTCTAGTAATATAAGTAAGCTTTTTATTACGTATAAATAAAATAATAATTTAATCAAAATCCGATAAAAACATGTGAAAATAGTTATAAATATTCTTTTGATTCTTAGTAATGCGATCTTATTTATTTTAAAGAATTTAATGTTGTAGCTGGCTGAAAAATGAAATCAATCGTTTTCTCAATCAATTCATATTAAAAGGACCTTGTCGTTTATATATATATATATAAATATATTTTTTTAATTTTAAAGGAAATATTTTCGTTCTTATTATTTACTCAAATAATTCTATTTTTGGTGACATTTTGGCAAAATGGCACTTGGTTATTTATAACCCACTATTAGAAAAAAGGAATCAAATTGGGGTAGAGTGAGGTGATTCTGATCCGTGATTCCGTAAAACTAGCCACGGGACCACAAACCGATTTATGATGATGTTCTAAAATTAGTGTCCTTCATTCCCCGTATTTTTTTACATCTCATGGCGTTGGCAGGACCTCCCTGAAACTATTTCCATGGTATTTAAGACCTGGGGACTTTACAGTATCTTCTATTCTCATGCATTTTAGCGCTTTATCGAGTGTACAGTTTTATCAGGCGGCCTCCGTGGTGTAGTGATCAAGACGCTTGACTCACGCACGGAAGGTTCCGGGTTCGATTCCCGGTGAGAACACAAAAAAATAAAATGTGATTTTTCTCAAGCCTGGGTACTCTGTGATGTAATTCACCACTGTTATTAGGCCTCCTGGCCTGTTGTGGTGAAAAATAAAATGTATGTATGTATGTATGTATGTATCTTTTGAAGGAAATTTCAATTTGATTGATAACTAAACAATAAACTAAAGGTGGTATCTCAATAGATTTATATCAGTTACATTCTTTCAACTGCTCAGTGAGTTTATTAATTTAAATGATTTGATAAAGTTAATCACATTATAATTATTAAAATCTGAATCTTAACAGTAATTAGTGGTTTTTAAGTGTTTTCTTTTTCACGTACAATCGAAATATACGTGTCGCTCCCTAATAGTAAAAACAGCCACTCAACTGGGTGGCTAGGCTGTACATTAAATACCGGTATAGAATCGAATGAATAACGGACGCTGAGTCAAAATGTATTTTTTTTTTTAATAACAAATAAAAATACAATATTACAACTAAATACAATTGTTTACATTTATCAAATACATATATTTACATTAACGTTTCATATTACGTAAAAGAAATAGACAATTCTCAAGTACATAATGGGGAGTGACGCCATACCATAGTTTATTTTATTTTAATTAATAACATTTTTAGGATAACATAAATAAGTTACAAAAAAAATATGAACGATGTTTTAAATCAGTGTTACACAAAGAAGAATTATAGATGTAATTTTTATATTATTAATTATTAATTAATATAGTTATGTTTAACAAAAAGGCTGAGCGTCGCGCGTCGCTTAGTTCATTTAAATTATACAACAATAATAACTGTTTTATTTTCAACTTTATTTTGTTATGAGAAGTAAGGTTACGTTAGGATATATGGGTTAAGTTTAATTATTAAACAAATAGTTGTTTTACTTCACTTAACCTAAAGAGTTCTCAGTACGCGGGTATTTTCGAAAACCCTGGCAACACGCAGAACGAATCCTAACATAATATTCTAGATCTTGTTCAATTCAAAGATAAATTGAAAATTTTAGTAAGGGGATCAAAAATTGAGAATAAGTTTGTTATCATATTAAAAATTATTGTGCAGCAAAGTTTTATCGTCATAATAATAAAGAATTAATCCTAACATCTTCAAATCAATCCAATCGCTATTGTCACAAGGTCCTGTCCACACGGGGACAATATGGACGGTGGTGGTGGTGGGGTAATCATTGTTCCGCCTTCCCGTCTATTGGCCTGCCACACACTCGACGAGTGGCATGGAAAGTAGCGAGGAAGGGAGGCAGAGACATAGTCTGGCAACATTACTCGTCATGCCGCACGTAATGCTTCTCGTCGTGCCCACCGCTCCCTATTTTGTCGGTTTTTTGAGCGCTAGTCAAAGGATCAGCAATATGAGTGCAAGTGGCTGGCCACATAAGCCATCGAGCGGTCACAAAAGACGCGCAAGTCGTTTTTGAATGATGTGTATATTTTTTTTGTATGACGTTGATATAATTAGCTATACTAAAAATGCACAGCGCGCACGCTGCCACAGTTTCATCATCCATTGTATAGAAAAGACAAATGACAAGTACGGAGCGTCGCGATTAATTGCGCGAGTATTGCAATGTGTGGGCGGAGAGGGCAACATCGGGCGAGAGGGTGGCAGCGCGAGGAGCATAGTGTGGTGGGGCTAAATCTCAGTGGCGATGTCTCGGGACAATTTTGGTCGAGTCCTGGGACAAAACAATATTGTATTGTCTACTTGTAAGCAGCCTTTGAGGAAACGGTTGAATGAAAATCTTGGCATACTGGGTTGATGGCTTGTTTTTGGTTGGTTTTCACAACAAAACGTTTTTATTTATAAACCCCGCAACATACATAAATGCAATAAAAAATAATTGTGCAAATATATTCCATTTTCAGCAGTTTGCAACAACAAAAGGTAATGTAAAATTCTCATAAAACAACTCTCACGCATTTTTTTTTACTAAGTGTGGACACAGGATGAAAACTGATTTGAAATGTCTCTTAAAAAGCTTTTTAATTTGTTTATTTACTTCGTTGCGTGGGCCAAAAGCCTAATGGAACATATTTGTAGGTGTAGTTGAAGCATTCCTCTCTAATGGTTTTCACGAGTTGAAATAACCATTGTTTCAATTGGTATCGTCGAGTTATCTAAACAATATAATTAGTATCTCTTGTTCCATCTTAAGTGAGGCAATCTAACCTTACCTTACAAATAATACGTTTTTATTGTTAGTTCATCAGACAATATTTTATTTATTTATTTATTCCACTTTTTACATAATACTTTTTTTTTTAAATATGAATACCTCACTGGGCATAACCTGTGTCGAGGCATTAATTTACATGATTTAATATATTTTACTAATAGTCTCTAAAAAGTATACATATATAAAAATAATACATATTCATACTTAAATCCACACAGATATAAATAATTGTAAGAAAAAAAAGAAAATAACATTATATTTTTATTTATTTATTTGTAATTTTACGTTTTACATAATTTCATTTATGGCCCATTTCAATCAATTCATTTATGGCCCATTTATGGCCCATTTCAATTTTCGTTTTACATAATTTCACGGTTTACATAGACGTCAAAGGTAGTCTGTCAAATCGAGACTGACTACTGTCAGTGTAATGGAGAACATGGAGAAAACCGTTAGAAAAATAAATCGAAATCGGGAAGAAGAGGAAATGGTTTGAACTCGTTTTATTCTTTAGTTTATTCGTGTTTCTTTTTTTATCACAATTAATTCAAACACATACAAACATATAATCTTTCAGATATTATAAGATGCAAATTATTAAAAATCACTTAAATCGCATTGAGAAGGTCGCAGGACCTTGAAATTGTTTGAAATTTTAAAAAAAATCTGACAAACTATCCATTTTGACTACCGAATAATATGAATTGAGAGATCACGTGCTTATTCCAGCACTATGCCACATAATGTGCAGGTATAAGTTTCTATGGTCGCTATCACACCAACAAAAATGAATTTCGCAACTACTGTTATCAAATAAGTTCTGTATTAAGATGGCGGATATTGAATTCTCATTGGGTATATAAAAATCAAAGTTGTAATGTAGAAAATATTACTCTTAAGGTGTACCCTGCGTTAAACTGTTTCCAACCTGACCCTATTACTTTGATATATTTTTACTTTTTTCAAATATAACGTGTTTTCACTGGGGTTACTCGTACGATATTACTGATAAACTTCAATCCATATTTAAAGCATCATGCGTTAGCAAAACTTATTATGGGAGTAACCAAACATCCTTGCAACACATTTTCTCTGCTTAAGAAGCCAGAGGGAATTAAATATAACCTCCGCAGGAGAGAAATCAAATCCCTTCATGAAATGGCTACGAGGTATAATAATAATAATAATGTTTGGATAATTTATATAGCGCCATTTTGTGAAAATCACCTCAAGGGCGCTGTACAATAAATAAATATCCCAGCACGTCTTGCAGCTACAGTGCGCATGGACGGTTGGGATTCTAGTTCCTCGTCTCCAATTATGATATATAACAATTATGATAAATAGGAGCTAGATAACAGCACGTCTTGCAGCTACAAAGCGCATGGACAATAAGAAATCTAGCCCGTATTTACATTTTTATTTTTAAAATTTTTACTTGACAATGAAGTTTAGGGTTTAAGTGAAATTTAAAAAAACGAATTAAAAAGCAAATTTATAAAATTAAAAGTTAGATAGCAACAAGTCTTGCAGCTAATGAGCGCATGGACGGTTGAAATTCTAGACCCCATTTACTAAATTAAGATATTTGAGAGTTGATATCATTTACATAATATGATAAAAATAATATGATAACTAACATCACAAAAAGTCTTGCAGCTGCAAAACGCATCGACGAATGGAATTTCAACAACATAAGAATGATTTTAAAAAGTTAACAAAAAATAATAATAAAAATATATTTAAAAGGTATATATAGGACTATGCCTCGGTCCGATTGCCTTCACAGTTCCAAATCATCGACATTGAAATCCCAATTCTTTCGTTTGATAGATGAGGCTTAATTTTAAAATCAGAATGTTTAATATGCAGTATAAGCTTAGTAAGAATGTATGGAAGTTAAAGTGTTGTTGTTAACTGTCATCGAGGTGATTTTTTAAACAAATATACCACTTTATAAATTAGCCAAATATTATAACTGTAACTCACATATCACAAAAAAAATGCATATGGTATTATGTAGTGTTTCAATATAAAAAACATGATCAGCTTGGTCACGGCATAATGGTTAGGGGAGGCGGTTTTCAGTCAAAGGACCACATTTCGAGACAAAAAATCGGACCTTTGGAGACACAAACACGGCGAGTCAACAACACTTGTTAGCGTCGTTAGTGATATTGTTTTCCAGCTGTTAGGAGACGAAACATTTGTCTGTAAATTGAGTTAATAGGGCACGTCTGTCAATGGGACCCACGGCCTTATTTTAATAAGCCAATATTTGTATTGTATTAAGGTTTGTGTGTTATGTAGTTTCAAATTGGGTGAAGGTACTGTTTGAAGAATGATAAGGTGCGAACCGCCTACAAACGGCTAAACAAATTATTAATCGTTTATGTTTATTGTTTTACTGAATATTAATTTGATAATACAGGTTGTAATAATGGCCGACATTGTCTTTTATTGATATTTTAGCAACAATAATAATATTTGCTTTAGAAAAAAGCAGGTATCAGACATTTTAATTGCTTTGTGCATCTCTGTAAAATGAAGACTAAATGTATACAAATTGACGCTTAGTGAGCATCGAAAGCTTAGATTATATTATTATCTATAAAAAAATATGAATGGATAGTGGAGCTAGGTAGAAGTAAAATGGATTGTCTTATTCGCCCATACCAATACTGAATCAACTGCTCCACAACTGTATAGCTTATGTTAGGTTTTTGTTATTTTCATTATGTGTTTTGTAATATAAATAATATAGATGTAATTAAACTTCTTAGATTTTCACGGCCGTTAAGATGCACAATAAGTTTTTCTGGGTTATTATGCCGTGTGTCGTTTGTACTCTCTACCGACGTTTCGGATCGCGTTACAGCGTCCATCACACATCAACCCTGATGATGGACGCTGTAACGCGATCCGAAACGTCGGTAGAGAGTACAAACGACACACGGCATAATAACCCAGAAAAACTTATTGTGCAAAATCGGGTTGTGGTCCTGTGGCTAGTGTCTCGGACTCACGGACCAAAGGTCTGTGGTTCGAATCCCACTCTACCCCAACTTGATTCCCGTTTTCTAATAGTGAGTTATTCACAACTCGTTGAAAATGGCCCTCAAAATTAAGTATTTGGGTAAATCATAAGAACGCAAATACTTCTTTTTTTTAAAAAAAAATTTAAAAAAAATATAGATGTACATAAATACCTTGTTTTTAAAACTGTCCGAATTTTTATTAATTATGTTTGTTTTTTAAGTTAGTCTTCTTTGTTTATTCTCAAATGTAATTTCAAAAAACTAAATTGTTAAGTGTCCTCGGCACGGGAAACCCCAGTGAGCTCACATTAATTTTATTATTAATTATAGTTTGTTTGCGAAAAATATGAATAAATAAATAAAATTGACTGTCATAAAATCGTTCGCATAGTAATTTCAATCATAAACCGCAAAATTCAGCCTTTTTTTTGGTATGTCTTTATCCTTGTCAACAAAAAACTTTACTTTAAATTCACAGGCGTCTATTTTACAAGAGATGTGGGGGTTAAATTTGACAAATGAAGTCGTAATATAAGTTTTTCAATCACGATTGTTTTCCGTTTAAGAGTTATTCCAATATCATGATTGAATTCATGAAACTTCGGTCTGTACTTTTCCGTAATATTACCCGAGCAAGAATGTTAGAACCTTCATTATTTAAGTATTTATTTATCGTGAGCAAATAGATAAGGTTATACATTATACAATGTATATAAACTAATGTTTGGAATCAAAATTGCCTGCGTATCAGAAAACCTAAACAAACGAACAACTTTTTCGATACAGCCTCTGCTAGTACTCTTATCTACCCTCGCTGAAGGGTTGGAGCCTGTATTGCTCCAATAATGGAAAAAGTTCATTACGTAAGTCTCGTTTGCAAAATACTTGTAACAAGGTACTTTGTTAAGTTAAGATTTTTATTGCTGTTCTTTCTGAAATCTGTGCGCAATGTTGTTTTAAACTTTACATTGTTATCTTTTTGTGAGGTGATCTGGTTATATAACTAACTTCACTAGCAAAAATATGCCGTATTACTAATAGGAAAAACTCATTGAGATAGTTCAGATTTTATCGAAATTGGATTATATAAAGTTTTATTATTGTGAGTTCTCCAGTTTTAACATTGTATTTTTTTTCCAGGCGGAAGAAGCGCGAAGACTAGCGATGTTATGAAGGAGCCAGGAACTCTTGACGAAGTGGTAAGTTAACCTATTATAGTTTTATAAAGAAAATGTTTGCTAACAAAAATATTCTGATGCAATTTCCGCTACCTTTTTACTGTTATAAACAAAGACTTGGACAGTACAAATTAACGAACAAAATAACAAACCATCACGTCATATATTTATACAGGTTGGCAGAGGGGATAAAATGCAAATATAATTAAAAGGGTATAGAACTCGCTTTCTATGGCATTATTATACCTAAAGCCCCCGCATCATAAAAAACCATACCCATATAAAAAACAATTTTGTTTTTTTTTTCAATTTTATTCCGAGGCTATCCAATATATTTTCTAATTTTATACGAATAAAGCAACATACACGGATATAATTCTCTGCAATAAAGCACTAATTTTAGAATATAAAAAAGAGTTTTTCTATGAAAAACAAAAAAAAATAAATTATAAAACCATATTTTAATTGTTCTATTTTAAACGTTTTATACTAAAATATTTCAATATTTAACTATTTATTTTTTAAATAAAACGCATTGAAGCATCTCTAAAATATATTTATTATTTAATTATGACAATATTAATATTTTGTTTGACCACCTTTGACCTTGATCCCGCTATTCAATCGTCTCGGCATGAATTTGAAGTTTATTTTAAAATTATCTTGAAATTTCTTCATACTGGGCTGTTTTCGGAGATTTTGTTTCCCATAATGGCCAATAGTTGATTGTAATAACACAGAAAAAGATTATCTAGTCCCGAATTTCTAAATACAAATGTCTCACTCAAAGCAAAGTTATTATGGCATAATAAATTGTACCAAATTCGTATGAAATCAATTATATCTTGCATTATAGGCATCCGAAGTAATAATCTGAGTTGTTCGGAGAGTCGCTAGCAAAATAGTGTGACATAACCGTACACAATCGGTACTATAATTACTTCGCGCTTGTAGAAAATTACGTGGTACATTTTTTAGAAATACCGTTATTTGAATACAGCTTATCAAAGACTGGGTCAAACGCGACCGGTGCGGTGGGTGCCAGGTTTGGTGAGTAATATCATAAATAATTTTAAAACAGAAAACATGTGTTATTCTTTAAATAATACGCATTAAAATTGTGTTTAAATTTATTTATTCATAAACATACATTCGTTTTTTTTTATATTTTTTTTATTGATTTATTGGGGATATCAACAGTAATACATGTAACAAAATATAACAAATAAAATATAAAGAGAATAAAACCAATGACAGATATCCACAGAAATACATTAAATACACGTACAATACATACTAGTGTGTTTGTGTGAGTGTAAGTGAGTGAGAGGGTGGGTGAGTGGGTGTTATATTGGAATGAGGGTGGACATGTGTGTTAATATTGCACAAGTGCCAAGAGTCGAAAATATAAATAAATATAAAATATTTAGAATTAGAGATAAAATAAAATAAAATAAAATAATTCTTCATTATTGAAACTAAGTATAAGACAAAAAAGTATGTTTTAAGATGCGCATTTTAAATGTTATTTTTTTACAACCAAGTGAATCAATAAGGGAAAAGTTCAAATTATATTCACGAGCAAACCGTATAAGTGGAGAGTTCAGGGCATAGTTCGTACGAACTGCTGGCACATGAAATAGAGAGCTCCACGTGTGACGGGTGCGGTAGCCGGGGACATTTAATGATAACTCCGACAAAAGAGCCGGACTATCAAGGCGTCCACAAAGTATGTCATGAAGCACCCCCATGTCTAATAGTAGACGGCGATCTTCTAAAGTAAGCAAGTGGTGCTTTTTTATTGCACATTATTTGAGACATAAGTCCCAACTCTATGGGACTAAAAGTTCTGTGCTGAAATGGAACGAGCAATTAGTTGACACAGACACGTGAGTATATCACCACAAATAAACGATCAGAAACACAAAAAAACATATATATGGCACATCAAAACATAAAAAAAAATTAACTATTATGTTTTATTTGAATCCTGTTATGCCTTATATTATAAACATTATATAATGTATGTATTATGTCTTAATAGTGTATTATGTTAACTATGTAACTTTATTTTTAAATTTTAATAATATTTTTTTTTAAATTTTTATATTTGAAAAAATGTTAATTATGTTTAATCTGTAACTGTTTCTTATTATATAGTATGTATAATGTAAAAGCCCCATGGGCGTCAACAGAAAGAAAAATAAAAATCAATATGGTTAACAGAAAACTTAAATATAAAAAAATCATCAAGGAGTTTCCCACTTAAATCCTTCCCACTAAAGACAATCCAGTCCCTGATTCCTATCTTATAAATAGTTTTTGTCCTTGGGAGATTAATATTATCTTCATTAAGATACGTGAATACGCCTTAAGTTAAGTTTTTCCGTATTTTCTCCCTGAATTATGGCACTAAAGCGATGACCTCTTTATATGTACATATCCACAATTGGCGTGTTCGTTTTCCTATTCTATTAAAAATTGTCTTACAGAAGCTAGGTTTTTCCAAGTTCCATACATTCGTAGGTTCGTTACTGTGTAAATGTTAAACTCAGCTAAATCATTTTCTTAAACCGTTTATTAATCTTTGTACTATTTTAATATACTAAAC
Source organism: Micrasema longulum (assembly GCF_059751315.1). NCBI lineage: Eukaryota > Metazoa > Arthropoda > Insecta > Trichoptera > Brachycentridae > Micrasema > Micrasema longulum. The sequence goes on along the minus strand of NW_028278146.1, from coordinate 437,673 downwards.
CCCCTTAAAATAGTACAAAGATTAATTATTAAAGTAATTTTAAAGAAACCCTCAACATTCAATACGGAAAGTCTATATAAAATATTAAGGCTTCATACAGTAGACACTTTTTATAAAATAAATTCTATTATACAAATTTATAAAGAAGAAAAAAAAATTGAGATGAATAAGTCACTCAGATACCAACAAAATATTACAATTCCTAAATTCTATACAAGTCATGGTCAAAATAGCTCTGTCTTCAAAGGTGTAAAAAAATATAATAATCTTCCCAATGAACTAAAAACTATTAAAAATAAATATCAATAAACAAATTTAAAGTTAACCTAAAGAAATTTTTCGAACTCGTGTAAAAACAACATTAAATTTTAATTAGTATGAATGTACTATTGTTTTTTGTTTTTTCTTTATATATATTATATGTTTTAATTTTTTTCTTTCATGTACTCTTATTTAAAATTATGTAAACTCTTATAAATAAACAACTAAAACAGTGTAAGTCACTCTCCAAGCACAAGAGTTAGTGATGTAATAACTTATATTTACATATAAGTTATTAATTTAAATAATACTTGGTACACTTCCACTTATTTATTTTGACCAATTAGCGCTTTCACCCTCTAATGGACATCTTCAGACTGGTTAATATTATACAGTGTAAGGATAATTTATATAAAACTAAATATTATCTTAAGTGTAGGTACATTTAAAAATAAGTTGAAAAAGATACAATACGCAATATTTCAATGGAACAGAGTGAGACAAATTATTTAAAAATGTGTTGGCGGTGTACTCTAAGAGAATATTCTATTATATGAAAAATATTTATTGTTTTATTACAATGTACAGGATCTACCTAAGGGGGCTAATAAGGATGAGTTTTAAAATTCTATCTGCTGATTTATTAAAATTCTATCGCTATTATTTTTTATCCTATTTATTTTTTAAATTTTCAATCTATCTAACTTTTGACCTTTACGTCCTACATGAATTTTTTAAATGTTTTTTGCTTTATCAAAAGTATGTTTAAATTAATTTAAATGTGATGCATAGTTTGATAAGTCGTTATTTAATCTATGTGAAGCCAAATGTTCATTCACTCTATATTTAATAGCTCTCTCGTTATTACATCATTATAATGGAATTCCATCAAGAATTATCAATATATAATTTAAATGAAACAAAAAGTCTCCTTTTTTTGGAGAATTACAGTGATAACATTTACGAGATGTGTAAAAGTAAATATGTTCAGAAATTTTTAGTTTTTATGAAATTTATAAAAAAAAAAAAAAATTTTTTAACGTGAATAATGAATTAATATAACGATATTTCTCATTCTAATACAATCTGACAGCATTAATCCAAGATCAGGGCGTCCATATTTTCAAATCAGCGCTTGTACACAATGTAATATTATGACATACCATAACTGTACCTACCTAATGGTTAGCATTTTTGTTTATAAATCCATACACACATGGGTGTGTGTATGGATTTATAAAATACACGCCCGTAATATTTATGAACGGCTTAAAATATTAGCGATGCGAATGTTAGATTCAGGAATCTAGGAAGACTGAGAAAGACGTGGCATTATCAAATCTAACAAATACTTAAAGGGGGACATGTCAAAAGTCGGAAAAATCGGCGCGCGTGTATGAGATGCAAAGGAAGCGATATCTTTAAAGACATATAAGGCGTTCGATCTTCTCTGCCTACCACTCAGAAACGGCGTGATGGTTTGTTTGTTTCTTATTCATATTGTTTATTCGGTTTTAACTTATTTTGTACCGATATTCAAAAGGCATTTAAAGAGTTGAAGATGAGGACTCAGGAAGCGAGTGCTTTGAAATTTACTTCTAAATGAACAAACTGTAAATAAATTATAGTAATATTAAACAAATTTATATTTACATCGGATGAACTGGGTAATTCAGAATACCTGAAACAAGTTGAATTATTATATATTTTAGACTCTTATGTGGTAAAAATTACAAAGTGTTTCATTAGAAATAAATTTAGAATGTTTTCTAAATTTGTCTCAGGGTATTCGATATTTTGTCATTTTCGAAGATCTGAATGGACAAAATATTTCATTTGAAATTATCTAATGTACCTTTAATATGTAAAATATTTTTTTTCTTAATATATAATAAAAAAGTCAGGATAATATCCTTATATACGTATGTATATAAATGTGTATATTTAAGATTCGCATTAATGATATCATAAAACATTAAATTCGCTTAACATATACAATCTTAGAATATATTTAAATATACAATAAGCATAGTCATGGCATGATCTAGGCAGACACAAAATATTCTTAGTCGTTGCGAGATTTTAATTCATTAAATGCATTTTAGAACGCCGCGCAGGTTATATCACAGGAACGGGCGGATTGAAGATCATAAAAATGTTCCTCTGAAGTTTTGCGGTACTGAAAACCCGTGCATATTAGGTTAATTTTTTTTTTTTCAAACTTGATTTGAGGTACTGTAGAACTTTATTTTTTTTTAAAGATTATTGTTATCCATAATATTGTTCGTCGAAACAGCTGTACCTTTTTGATAACAATGCACTCGATGTATTAAGTAGTTAAGTACTTACCCATAATAATAGATCTCGAAATAGCTCGTGCTTTCTAATACCAACAGTTGATTCTAATCCATGTTTCAACACGGCAAGATAAAAATATATTAACATTATGATTGTGACATTATGAATGTAGGCTAGATCTCAAGTCGCTAGGTCTGAGCTTGCTCCGGTTGTATTGAAATAAAAATAATAAAGTTCAAAGCCCTCTCATCCTGAAACCTCATCTTCGACTCTTTAAATGCCTTAAATATCACTAGCCCAAAGCAACAGTGAGATATCTTCGAAGGACATGTTCCGAGACATTCGGACTTGGAGGTGTGCAAAGGGTCTGACTGAGTTAAATTATTTGAAGTAGATTAGGCATACTATATTTTTAGATATTTTTATTATTTAAATCATTTAAGTTTGTAAGTGAAAATTCTTGATGGATGTTCATTGTAATTTATTATATAAATAAAAGACGTGTGATACTTTAATCCACAAATATGGAATATCCAGTGACCGGTTTCATCGCTTTCACGACATTTTCGAGACTGAATAATTTAGGAGCTCAATGTATTTATATAAAACTTTCTTCTTCAATCAGACATTAACTCTTTTAACCGATGGTGTAAAGTCAATAAATTAGAACTAAATATTAAAAAATGCAAAATAATGTCATTTCATAGAACAAAACAACCAATTTCCTTCGAGTACCTATTAGAAAACTCCAAAATTGATGTAGTCAAGTCCATCAGAGATTTAGGAGTTGTTTTGGACTATAAACTGACATACAACGAGCATATAGATAATACAGTAAATAAATCACTGAAATTACTTGGCTTCATTAACAGAATATCCTCTGATTTTACTAATGTCCGTACAATCAAAACTCTTTATTGCTCAACTGTTCGCCCTCTTCTTGAATATGCCTCAGTGGTCTGGTCTCCATTCTATGTCAATCGCATAAATCACATTGAATCAGTCCAACATCGCTTGCTTCGAAAAATAGCGTGGATGCTTGGACTAGAGAGAGATAATTATTCTTATGCTGAAATAGAGTCGATGTTAAATATTTCTAGTCTACAAAAACGTAGAACTAATATTGACTCCATATATATGTTCGGCATACTAAATGGTATAATCGATGTTCCATCATTACTAGGACAAGTAAAATTCAATATTCCGACTCGTAGATTGAGAAACAATGAAGTACTGTTCATCGATCAGCATAGAACAAACTATGGCCTAAATTCTCCAATGACCCGCCTTTGTCGTATTGTTAACTCAAGACAGGATCTGGACTTTTTTGGTTTAAGTTTACAACGATTTAAACGAGCACTAAATAAGTAGTCCAGATCTTGTCTCGATGTCCCTTATGTTTGTCAATGCTTCTTTCTTTTTTCTTTAAATGTTTTAAACTACTCTTTTATTGTAATATTTAAACCTTATAAATTGTAAACATGGACAATGTCCGTTAATTAATAAATAAATAAATAAATAAATAAATAAATAAAACAGAGGTAAGGATAGATAATTCAAAATCATATGAAAGTAAATTAAATAAAATTATTTTTTATCTTAAGTATCATTATCAAAAATTTTTCGGGTTAACTAATGAGTTCATATAATGCTATTTTAATGAGTTTAAGTATTTTTTTTTTAAATAGTTAAACCGAAATTTTTTTTATAAAGACCCTTAAGATAAAAATAATTTTATTTAATTATCTATCGTTACCTCTGTTTTGCATAAATACATTGAACTCCTTAATAATGATACCAGTCTCGAAGATGTCGCAAAAGCGATGAAACCGGCCACTAGATATTCAAAATTTGTGGATTTAAATACCACTCGTCTTTTATTTATATAAAAAAAAATATTATTTGGATTTTTTTTTAAATTTATAGAGTCTTTATTAAATAAAATACATAAATTATAAAAATATTAATACATTATAAAAAGATAAACATAACTCATTAATGGTGTTATAACTTATATTTACATATAATTTACTAATTAAAAATACTTGGAATATAAAGTATTAAGACACATAAGGGTATTAAAAGCAAATTAAGAATCTCGATTAAAGGAATTACTGAGATATTTGCAAAAAACGTTGAAAAAGAACCGTGAGATTTATAATTATGCATCACAAAATCAATGGAGAATGCTAAGTTTGCGGTATCAAGTAGTATAATTGAAATCTGTTTTTACACGACTTAGAGACGGTTTTGAATTACGCTATTATTTAGGTAGGTTAGATTTTGTGTAAAGTATATTTTGGCATCACTAACTCATTTTCCGTTTTTGGTAAAGATTTGTAAGTTAGCTTTTACGAGTAATACCCTCTCATTTGTCTCGATAAACTATTGAATAATAGTTTGTCATCGTGTGCTCAGACATAAGTTTCAATTAAGATTAAAATAAAAGAGTAACGTCATAAAATTTTACAAATAAAAAATAAAGAATATATTTATGTTTATTTTATTTTAGATGATTGGAAAAAATAAAAAAATGTATAAAGAAGAAAGCAAAAATAAATTCAAGAAAAACAGATAAAATGGTGTAAAATATTTTTTTAAGTAGAGAAATAAAGAAGAAAAAAAAACATTTAAATTAAAGACTAAACATAAGCATTAATACATTTCCAAATTTAGAAAAAATACATCAAAATCGTGGGTGCTAAAAAATACAACCAATCAAAATAAAACTAAAACATTCAAAATTTTAATTTATATCTAAAAAACAAGAATGAAAAGTTTCTATCAAAATTAAAATAATATGTTGTGAAAACAAGAAAGAAAGAAAAGAAAAGGTTAAAAATAAAACAATAAAAATGTTTTAACGAGTGATATCTGACTTCTAACCGCTTTCGTAATAAAAAAGTGATTTTTTTATTTTAATTTTATTTAAAAACAACTGACCTTTCTCATTGCGGTTGTATATGGCAAAGCTTCAAAATAAATTCAAGTGGTCTCGTAACAATGTGTTTACAATTTAATAAATGTATACACACTAGAATCTTTTTTTTATTTTTATTCATTTACAATTTTAAAAAAACCCGTTAGGGTTACATTAGAAATTTAATATTGTCTAGTCATTTTATGTCTCGTCTAGTCTAGTTAGTTCAGTCATCATGTGCTTTTTCAGATTGATTTTAAATTTGTCTCCAGTAAAAGTTTTCAAGTAGTAAGGTAGGTCGTTGTAGTGTTTAAGTCCATTATGTAGTATTTTTGACTGTCCTGTGTTTGTCTTTGCTTTTTCAATATGATAGTGTTGTTGTTGTCTGGTGTTATATTTGTGTATGTCAGCATTTTTGACTAATATTATGTCGTCGTCTTGTATGTTTCCCAGTGTTATTTTGTGCACAATTTTTAAGGTCTCAATTTTAGTCAAGTAGTTTATGTCAAACTGGTGTGTTCAGTCGTAGAGGTCAGGTAGGGTGGGTTGTATGTTAGTTTAAGAATTTTATTTTGTTGTCTTTGTATTCTTGTTATGTCTGTCTTGTTACCAGTTCCCCAGAAGGCGATTATGTAACTCAATTTACTTTTGACATAGGCTTCGTACATCATAATTTTTTCCTTTCTTGGTATAAAATCTTTAATTTTGTAGAAGAGGCTATGTAGCGATGCTATTACTTTAGTGAGTCCGTCTATGTGTTTTGTCCATTTTAATTGTCTGTCTATTGTGAGTCCTAGGTAAGTCACATGTTCTAGTTCTTTAAGAGTTTCGTTGTTTATTTTTATGTTCATGTTATGGTTCTTCTTTTGTGTTTCGAAATGTATTATATTGCATTTCTTGGCATTTAGTGTTAAGAAGTTTTTGTTTGTCCATTCTAATAGTTTTTGCACGTCATTGTTGGTGGTTTTAGTCGTTTCAATGTCATTTTTGTTTTCATATAAAATTCCTAAGTCGTCCGCATAGATTGTTTCTTTTCCCATTATGTCACTGTGTATTATGTCGTTAATGTATATTATATTTATTTCAAAACGTTCAGTCCAGCAAACATATGCAAAGGTTTATTAAAGATTTGAATGGGCTATACAAGGCGAGGGGGGAGTGAGATTTGCCTACAAACGGCACAATTTTAATCGGCTTTTTCCTGTCCCGAGCGGCGATTTAGAAACTCTTACTAAAAGAGATGAACGGTTGAAAACCGGTTAAGCGCAGCCCTGACCACTTGACCGTGTGCCCTACATACTGACTTAGCATGATACACACTCAATACTCATGACGTGTAGTATTCAGCGCCGCGTAGGGTCAACTCTTAACCCTTCACACCTGCTGCGATTGCAACTTGCAAAAAAAAGTTAATGTGAGTTTTTTATGACAAGTATGCATTTAATTTTATTTTGGGGAGAGTTTATTAGTGTTGATAGATATTTCAAAAGAAATATTTATTTTAGTAGAAACCACGACCGCCTGGTTCTGGAAATTACAAATAATTTATTCTCCTTTTTAAATTTAAGTCAACAGAGAGGGCAATCTTTTTTGAGAGGGAAGATGGAAGTCTAGGCATTTACAGGGCTTATGACCTGTCATTGGCTGGTTTAAGTGGCCACTTTACACACTGTGTAACATTCACCATTCTATCCATGTTTGAACATCCACATTTCCTCAAATCTTCTATCTACAATGAAAGCATCCACCCCTTTCCCGAAACTGTTCATAAAGACTTGAGTCTTTCTTCAGTTTCGCATATCAATATCAATTTTTTTTTAAACTAATTAAGCGAAAATTTATTTCAACGGAGCGAGAAAACATTTTTGAGAAGGGAAATGTTTTCCCTCTCTGTTGTAATAAATTTAAATATGAATAACTCTCAAGGGATGAAATCCAGCCAGTCTGCAAGTATTTGGACATACCCAAATATTGTTGATTTATGGTCCTTTAAAGTCTGAAAAATAAAACCAAACTACATAATCAAATCGGTTATTTGAAAAACCCCACCAGCCAGTCAGTTTAAACTATATAGAAATCACAGAAAACTGTTTATTATTAAATTTTGAACAAAATGTTCATATCTAACTTACATAAAAAGGTAGCTGATAGCCTATTTACATACCCAAGATACGTATGAAAAGACAGTGACATGACATTCTATTCTCTTTGCCTACACTTGCGGGGAAACGGCATGAAAAACGAAAACTATCGTTGGTATATGACACAACTAATTAATGACCAAAAGATTTCTTCCCCAATACGACGTGAGCGTAGCCCCGGCTGAAAGTCAGTATTTGAATACATCTTTTTTTTCATAATCTGTTTAATTTGTTGTAAAAATGTGTTGTCTGCATTTTTTCTTTGTTTCCTGACCGTTTGATTTTGGTGTACCGCGATTTTTTGTTACGATCAAAAGTGCACCGTGACTTTTAAAAGGTTAAAAACCACTGACCTAATGGGTTAATGTCACGCCCGAACTGCGCTGCGCTGGAAGGACTATAAAAGTATGTATAACAATAATACTCTCTGTTACTCACTGGTCGATTAATTAGAGCTGGCGCGTTCGCAAAACTTACACAAGCGGATTTAAAATCTACAGGATGTTGATTTCAAAGAGAATTTAGTAAATTTAAAAAAAAGGTGCTTTCTTTTTTTAAAATTCCGCGCTAGATAAAAGTTCTGCCGTCATTTTGAAGAGAATTTTTTTTGGGAGTGACACGTTATTACATAAATAAACTTATAACATTTTCTTAACTAATTGTTTCTGCTTTGCTCTAATTCAAAGGAGGTTAAAAAAAACAGCACATTTGACTTAAATTTTTAATTAAGGTTTTTTAAAGCAATATTCTGTACATCAAAACGTGTTTTTGTAAGTTTTGCGAATGCGCCAGCTCTAAAAAATAATCGACCCAAACCTGATTAAATTAAATGAAAAAAAATTTTAAAACCAGTGTTTTTAATCCATAGCAAAGCATTGAATATATATTATTATATTTTTACTTTTTACTGTTATTTTTACTAGAATCGCAGCTAAATTTATACGAATGCAAAAGCATAACCCAAAAGTGTCCCATTGGACCGTATTAAGGGAAGGTTAACAACAGGATGCCTCGCTCTGCAGAGAATTAAAACTACCACGGCCAAACATCATTATACTTATATAGGACGGAAGCTTTTCAATAATTTACCACAAAATCTACGTCAAGAAATAAATTACGGAAAATTTAAGGATAAATTAAAGAAAAGGTTTCATATTAACATTAACCGTATTCTAAAAATAAAGATGTATTTATAATATGTGCCTGTGTATATCAATTTATAAATTTTGTGTTTTTATTTTTTTTCTTTTTAATAGTGTTAAATTTTCTCAAATTTTACAATGGTTTAATTTCTTATTTATTGTATTATTTTTTTGCATTTTTTGTTTTTTTTTTAATAAGATTTTGTTAACTTGCCAAACACAAGAGCCACTCTTTTTTGGCAAGTTCAACCTTAAGTGTTTAATTTTTTTGTGTATGTACTGTTTTTTTTTTATGCTAATAAAGGTTTTTATTAAAAAAATATATGTTATTTCCATATCTTTGGCAAATACCAAAGCGATAGTAGTCTATGTCGCGCTCATAAGCGCGTCTGAACGCCAAAAGGCAGATATTATTTTCATAATGCGTATGCCGTGCGACGTCAACTTTGAAATGCGTTTGTGTAAAGCTAGGGTTTCCTTGGACAGCGGTGCCCGTATCTTAACGGCCGTAGTAAACAGTGATGCGGTGGACAGTCGTCGTAACGGTGACCAGAAAGTGGTTTCCTAGAAAAATGGTGGTAAAAAATAAAACCACTGTCTAATCACCGTTACGACGGCTGTTCACCGCATCACCGTTTACTACGGCCGTTAAGATACGGTCACCGCTGTCCTAGGAAACCCTAGCTTAAGTTTTGCGAACGCGCCAGCTTTAAATAATCGACCAGTACGTCTATAGTACAGCCTATAGCAGATACCTCTAGTCGCGGCCGCAGTAATCACACGTCATTACGTACTAAACACTGATATTATTGCGATTGGCATTATGTGGGCGGGCCTTCCTCCCAAAGGTTTAATGAACACGAAAACAGCGGATTTACGAGCTGTAATTGTGACTTGTGACCGCCTCCCCCCCCTCCACGACCCGTGACCTCACACAACAGCTGACCTTTCGTGCTCAAGAAATCGAATCAAAAGAACAAACAATAAATAATGGTTGTTTTCACAAACCCATTTTCGTAATCACAATCATTATAAAAATATTTCAAATTAATGTAATTCTTCACATCGCTAGCCGCAGACTGGGTTTCACCATTTTGAAGTCGTATACAAACACATTTATGTTATTTGCGTCTAGGCGGAAATACAATTATGTGTGTGAAATAGAACCGCAACCCTGGGCCGTGATTATATACACTATCTTCATCGGACACAACGAGACGGTTTAAAGTAACATCGATATATATATATACGAAAATGCGTATATTTATATGAAAATCAGTCATTTCGTCGGTAACCTGTAATAAATAAACATTTTTAAAAACAAAAATGTATACGTATTACATTTTTGATACGGAAAACTTAGTTTTCCTTTGGAGATAAAAGTTAAGAGAAATGTTAACTTTCTATTGTGATACGAGGTGGTCCTGGACGACTCGACGGCTGCTCTCACATACATATCAGCTCAGAACTGTATTCTTTATCTGCCTAGACACAGAAACTTTAGAACACAGACACGCCAAATTGTAGATTTACATAGATGCTATTACAAAATATTATAATTTCTGGTTTTACTTTTAGTGATAGGTTCGTAAAAATACTTCAATGTAATTGTCTTTAAGAACACAAAGCTTTTGTTTATTATTTGAAATTTATTTATTTATAAACCCTTATTTTGAATTGCATACATTAATTAATTTTTATATTTTTTAAACTCATATTTTTTGCTAATGTTAACATTTTGAACATCTTTTGGTGTGTATGCATTTGTTGCTAACTATTACCAAATGAATAAAATCCGCGAGTTCCTTAAACAAAATTAAAAAAACATCGTTATGATTTATTTATGTATTCAATCATTAATTTCAAATAACACTTGTTTAAATATCAATAAACTTATTAAGGCTTTATAGGCTGTGCCCGTGTCAATCCATAATAATTAACAATAAAAAATACATAGTAAAACTAATTAGATTAAATTGTAATGACATGTTATGCAATAGAATAACAATCCATAAAAACGAGGTATAAGTAATAAATAATAAAATTCCAAAGAATACAATGAAACAAAAAATCAAATACGAATATTAAAATATATATTATTGAAATTTAGATTTATACATAATCAAATTTACAAAATAATAGTAACATTGTAATCAAAGGAATGTTTATGTATAAAAACAGAATTAAAATGATAATTGAGATATGGTTTCTAGAAAGTCACTCTATACTATAATAAAAAATAGAAGTAATAAATAATATGCCAAAATAGAGTGAGTACCAAATTAAATAGTTCAAAATTACGTAGTGAAAAAACATAAAAATACCTAATAAAAATGACAATGTTTGCTAATTTCTAACCTCGAACTTGAAAAAAAATTACAAACTCGTTCCTATCGATGCCCAGCAACTAATTGCAAACATTTTTCAAACACATTGGCACTTGTGGAGTTCTCTAGCTTTGAATGAGTAATAGGGCAAAGGTAATTAATCCTTCCCGCTGATCGCGTTTGTATATTTTTGCTGTGTTCTGACTTTATCTACTGATTTCCAGAAGTTCACAAGTGCCTCTTTAACAAATAGCTGCCGCACATCTAGAACAATTTTCAAACAGTCCTTTTGAAAGATAGCGTAAAAGAACCTTTTTCATTGTTCTCAGCACGAGTTTTTGTATTAATTAATATATGTGGCTGCAAAAAGACACCAATCAACAAAAATCATACCTGCAAACTGGCCAATACATATATCAAAGATTATTACTCTGTAAAGCAATGAATTGCAATGTTTTCTGTTTGCCAGGGAGAAAAATATCAATAATTTTCACAGATTTAACATTATGGGGTAGGATTATTGAAAAAATTAAATCAGTACGACGATTAACAAAAAAATAATTTAAAAAATAATCTACCTGCGGAACTCTAAATAATTTTAACAAGTGGTAACAATGTACACACTTTTTGGCATGACTTAAGTAAAGCTAGGGTTTCCTAGGACAGCGGTGCCCGTATTTTAACGGCCGTAGTGAACGGTGATGCAGTGGACAGCCGTCGTAAAGGTGATTAGAGAGTGGTTTCCTAGGAAAACGGTGTTAAATGGTGTTGATAACACCGTTTTCCTAGAAAACCACACTCTAGTCACCTTTACGACGGCTGTCCACTGCATCACCGTTCACTATGGCCGTTAAAATACGGGCACCGCTGTCCTAGGAAACCCTAGCTTAATGCAATCCTCAAAATTCATTATCAATCTCTCGGTCGGGGAGGTTGGCAAGTTAGAGAAAAGTAGGAAGGATAAAACGAGAAGAAATGCAAGATCAAATGGGGGTGGAGGGGCGACATTAAAAAAGCATTAGGACCGTAAAGATAAGACTAGATTCCCTAAATGCTCCCAATGATCGGGTGTTTTTGAAAACTGTAGGTAATGTTCTATTAGTCAGGAATTTGGTGCGGCCCCCGCCGCCGCCCCGAGGCGGCTAAGGTGATTCATAGTCATTTAGGGGGTGTTTAATTCAAGACGGTTATCCATTTTAGAAAATAATATGGTGATAAAAATGGCGTGTTTGAGAACGATTACTTCCAAAAATCGGGTGATTTTGTTTATTTATTTTATTCGTTTACAAAGACAAAAAAACAGGGGAACATACAGGTTAAGAGTACATAATATACATAACGTTTATTTTTTGTTGTGGATGTGGATGTTCAAACATGGGCAGAATGGTAAATGTTACACAGTGTGTAAAATCGTCACTTAAACCAGCCAATGACATGTCATAAGCCCTGTAAATGCCTAGACTTCCATATTCCCTTCTCAAAAACGTTTTTCCTCTGTTGAAATAAATTTAAATATGAACAACTCCCTACGGAGGAAATCCAGCCAGTCTGCAAGCATTTTGACATACTCAAACAGTGTTAAAATAAATTTCATTAAAAAGTTATAAAAGTAATAAAATATAAGTCATACCTGTAAAGTAACAAACATACACCAGTATACCTAATATTTTTATATATCCACTAATGTTAGAGATGGCCCCTTCTTTATTTATATTTAAATTAAGATTACAATGTCACTATCGAAATGCTTGAGTTGTTCCTTTCTCCTTCTTCTTTCCATCCTATCACCTCTCCTCTCCTCTCTTCATAGTATAGTGTAAATTAATTAGTTAATTTTTGTTTTAAATTGTTAGATATAATTGTATTCTCTTGAAATATGTCCATGTGCTTGTATTTTTCTCGAACTAAATGGTTTGGGTGGGTAGGAAGAAATTGCCTTAAAGCAATATGCCAGCCTTTATATAAATTAATATAAATTGTATTTGTATATTAAGTGTGAAAATAAATAAATAAAAATAAATATCATTATAATTAAAAGAATTAAAAAAAAACATTTAATATAAAAATTTACGGATGTTATATAAAGTTTAAATCAAAGTTATCAATAAGGCAACAAAATAAGGGTTTAAACGATAAAAAAAATAGAATGAGATGTCAAAAAATTTAAAGTGAATTAAAGGATAAGTATAAAAAAGGAAGGAAAGCAAAAAGGGATGCAAAAAAATATCTCATTCAATAAATTAATGCGTGCGAATTTTTTTATTACGGAATCTTGAAAAACTTAAACATCATCGCCCCCTTTTTTATTTACCTATGGGGTTCCCTATGCCCCACTGGGTGCGGCCAACAAAATGATACCGTTAAATAGCCGGATAGGAAATATGCTCAAAAACCACTACGTTGGTCTTGTGCCATTACTATACCTCTGGTGAGAAGATAAGATTTATACCATCTAATGAATGCAATTATAAAATAAAGCAGATAATAAATTTCTGTACAGAGTAAACTATTTAAAAGCGACCTTGATAACATGTGATTTCTTCAAATAGTAACCTGCCTTTTATTTATAAGCTTATTTAAATTATTATTTATAACACGTTTTTATAATTCATTGATGGCATTTCAATCGTTAGAATGCATAATTTTATCACCTTCAAATTTAGAGAAAATCGTGACCCAACTTTGTGAGAAATATTTCTGATATAGACTACACAGTAATAATAATTTTGAATGTATATTATACAAGAATACGATAATAAAATTTGTAGGAATATAAAAAACGCCTGCACAGAAGCAAATGCTGATCTTCAGATTCTCTGTTATTAATATGCAATAGCATTTATTTAATTTAAAAAAAATATATTTATCAAACGTATTTACAAAATAGTCTTAAATTAAAGTCCTGCTGAGTTGCATACATACAACTTGTCAGCGGGTTCTTATAAATTGCATCGATTTTTCACACTTAACCTACATTAATAATAATTTTACTAGAAAAACATTTCAAATTACATTATCAAAAATTAAAAACTATCACTTATACAAAAAACTTTTTTCTATTAACCATAATTTGAACAAACGTCTTACCTCTGTATTTAACTCAGTGTTTTTAATATTGTTTGGTAACATGTTAAATATTTTAGGTAAACTGTATTGCAGTGTCCTTTTGCCACATTTATTGCAATGTTTAGAACGGCTATTGAAAGAACTCTTGTTGATTTTTTTTTTTATTTTTTTTTTATTGAAATAAACGGCACTTAGTGCCTTTTACATATTAGTTACAAATACAATTAAATATACATACATGTAAACATTGTTATAAGTAATACATAGCATTTAAAACAATATTATTAATTTAGAAAGTCTAAGAAATATAAACTATATAAAAGAATAAAATATTACCAGTTATAGAATTATCGATAAAAAAAGATAATTTGGTATTAGAGATACTTTGAACCAGTTAAAAAAATAACGAAGAAGTAAATTTTGAATAACATTAAAAATATATATAATATTTTTATATGTATTATTATTGAAAACTAATATTTAGGTAAATAGTATATGTTTATGTATAAAAGTATAAAAGTATTTTGATCGATCCATTGAGTCCATCAAAATTTGAAATGCTAAATGCTTAAAATAACTAATTTCCTTCTAATTGCAATTAATCAGAATACGAAAAAGTAAAAAACATTATGCGAAATGGTAAATGTAACATATTGTATTAAATGGGCACAAACCAGCCAATGACAGATCGTAAGCCATGTTAGACCACTGCATTAGTAAACCAAATGCAGCTTAGCTCGAGCATGTGTTGCTTAAAAGTAAGGTGATCAGTCTGACGCTTCAAGTTCCAGTCCAGGAACAATAAAATATTACAGTTTAAAAAAACACTTGAAATCTATTTTTCACATCCGCCCTGCTAGGAATCTAGCCCAGGAACTCAAGAATGGAAGGCGAACTTATCTCAACTTATTAATTTTTCATGTTTGTTACCTGTGAGCAGCCATGCAATCGGAAGCACTCATCCAAGATTCTTGTTCAATTTTACTTACAGAACAGTATTTTTCATTCGCCGGGACGCATGTGAAAATGAGTAGCATATTAAAGATATCCTATATACCCCCGTAAAATATTTCAACGCTTATCAGTTCATGGTTAACCTCTTCGTTCTAATTCTCAAAGCACCCTCTCGATACCCATCCACAATTCCTCTTTCTTCTCTAACGTATATTGTGTCCATGGGGCTTGACTGTGGAATCATCTCCCATCCACCATCAAAGATACTACAGCGTCTCTGCTTAAATCACGTATGAAGAAGCATCTTCTTTCTTTTTCTTAATCCCTCCTCCTTTCCACTTTCTTCTTTTTTCCTTTTTCCCATCAAGCAATAGTATTGATTTGAGGTTATTTATATGCAAATACAGTTATTTCTAATTTTACATATCATTTGCTTTTTTATTATCTATTGATATGTTTTGAAACTTTAATTATAAAAATAAAACTTTTATTTTACTGGTTGGTTGGAAGAAATTGCCATTTGGCAATAAGCCCGCAAATGTTCAATTAACATTTTGTACAAAAAGTTTAAAAAAATAGATTTAAAAAAAAACATATTTCACCAGCCCTACACTTGTATCTGAAGCGTAAGGCTGATCACCTTACCTTCCATTTATCAAAAATGATCTATAAACGCTACGATTGGAGTTGTATTGCAGTGCTCTGTGCACCAATGTTCACTATTTTTTTTCTTCTTCTTTAATTTGCATCTCATTGCGCGATTATTTCTTAATATCATTGTAGGGAAATATCACATACTTCGAATACCGATAAAAATGTATAAAATAGATAAAAATACGATTAATTGGATTTTTAAAATCAATATGGATATTGTGGTGAAATGTTTACATACGTAAAAAATAAATTCAATAAAAATACGTTCGTAGAAAAACGCGACTCGTTTGGCCTCGGTAGTTGTGACGTCAAGGTTCGTGATATTGTTCTAAACAAATTTCAATGGCAGGAACAAATAAACATGAATCGTGACGTATTAGGGGCATGGCCAATGGAATCGCCGTTTTTGCGGGAACTCAAAATCACAAAATTATAAGTACTTTTTATGCTACTAATAATTAGCATTTTTTTTTTAAGACGTTTTCATAGACCTTTATTATTTTAAAAATGTAAAAAATAATAAAACGTCATATTTCGCTATTGTAATATTTCCATGTCGAAATTCGTGCTCTGATATAAAACTTTTTGTTGCTATTAATTTTTACCGAATTTTCCAAAACGCAGGCGTGACTCTAACACGCTACCTGCCTGTATGTATTGCCTATTAAATCGACCCAGAATTTTGCTCGAGTCAATGTATCAAGATTAGAAAATATCAAAATTTATCACGTTTAGAAGCACGAAAGATACGAAAGTGTAAGGAACTAAAAATAATATAAATCACCAACTAGATAAAATTTATTACCAAGATTCAAAGAAAAATTTATCTACTCGCTCCATCTACTTCTTCTTTGGGTGCACGTCCGCTGTGGGCCAACATAACTTTCGAAAATGTTTAGAGTATATCCAAATGGTTGCAGACAGGCTAGATTTTAGAGAGTTATTCCGATATCCGAGATACAATGAGATAAAGCATCTCTATTTATCTACGGATCTCATGATGTGTTTGAAATACTGTAACTTTAGGCGTTTTTATAAGTTATTTTCTTTACACGCCCTACTTAATACGTCTTCTTTTCAGACTCTAGGGGCTAGTGTCTTCCCATCGAATTTCAAATATATGATCACATTTCAAAGGTTTCCAATTTTTTGGGGGCCTAGGGTCTAATCCTCCACTCCACAGATCACAGAGACCACAAAACACTGCGCGATGCGCATTTGATGGTTTCGATAAATATAATGTATAACTGGACCACACCCTTCTCATCTCGATGAACGTGGATCTATTCAGTTATTGATGGCGTATTATTTCTATATTAGAATCCAAATGTTCATTGTTGCATCCAAGATACTTAAACATTTTCACCTTTTAATTTTTTTTCATTTTACCATCAACCCTGTATTTTCTCGAATAGGTTGTTTGTTAATAGACATATTGTTTTTATTTGTACTCCTTGCTTTACCTTATTTATTGTTGAAATATTTGCAATCTTACTGTTAGAGCTTTTGACTGAGGCCAGTCAATCGTGAGCGTTAACCTGATAATTGTAACAAAACTTAGAAGCAGGCCATGTCAGGGGTAGTCTTCTTCCTCAAAGCTGTCCACCAATGAATACACTTGTGCAAATACTTAATTTCTGCAACAATGTTCGAGTATGTCCAAATACTTGCAGACTGGCTGGATTTCCTCCCTAAAAAGTAATTTATATTTAAATTTAAGTCAACAGATGGAAGAGTTGAGGAAATGTGGATGTTCAAACATGGACAGAGTGGTGAATGTTACACAGTGTGTAAAGTATCCGCTTAAACCCGAAAATGATAGGTCATAAGCCCTGTAAAAGCCTAGACTTCCCTATTCCCTTCTCAAAAATGTTTTTCCTCTTTGTTGAAATAAACTTAATTTCTTTATTAAAAAGGAAAACGACAAATATAATCATGTCTGTATTCGTACAACTGTCAAATGACAGTGCTGGGATGTGCAATTCTTTTTTATAGGGTTGAAAAATATCTTTTGCTTCGTTTTCCAGAATTAGCTATCGCGTATTTTCAATATGTCAACGAGATTAAATTATCAATTTAATATAAAATTAACTCATTTTCCAGAATTTACTAATGCGTATTAAATTTAATACCATAAGATGACAACATAGAGAAGTCCAATTGATAAATATGCCATTAGTTAAAACATTACGATTGCTTACTTTAGCCTAAATATTTAAATTCTAAAGCCATAACTGTAAATAACTCAATGGTAGAAAATGGAATTAAGGTGAGGCAGAGTGGCTTTGAAACCTCGCACCTCTGAAACTTCATCATCCTTTAACACGACCTCCGATAGTTCGCGACATTGACACTACCGTGAGGCCATGAGCCGGTCGGTGCGTGCTTTGATTTATGATTATTTTATTAATTCCGTTAAGTATTTTTAATTCAAAATTATTCCAACACATGGAAAATATTTTGAACAAGAGAATATAAAAGTTAAGGTAATTAAAGGGCTAATGACCTGTCATTGGCTGGTTTAAGTGGTCACTTTACACACTGTGTAACATTCATTATTCAACATACATATGTTCAAACATTTCCTCGACTCCTTCATCTGTTGATTTTTTTAGGCTATTGTGGTACATACAAATACAGTTTTTTGGCTATTTTGGTACAAACAAATACAGTTTTTAGGCTATTGTGGTACATACAAATACAGTTTTTAGGCTATTGTGGTACATACATATACAGTTTTTGCTTCTTTTCGTGTTTTTAATGTGGTCACGAGGGTGAATGACAATATCCCACGAATGCCCTTTATATGATTTGCCTAACACACAGCAAAAGGGGCAGTGAAAGTAGTTGACTTAAATTCAAACTCGCGATTGCACTTTACTGGGCCTATTGTATTTATTGTATCCTTCAACGTTGAACTATTTTTCCTTTTCCCATTCCAAACTCCCTTTTCCTGCACAGCCCCGAATCTTTTTCTTGGTAATTTAATCTCTTATATAAAGAGAGAAATCATGCAAAATTCCTTTCTCTAAAGGGTTCTCTATCTCTGTTGTAATATGTTTATCTTGAGAAATAATAAAAACATGTATTTTATTTATAAACTTGATTCTGGCAGACGCAATCGTAAATCGTTGGCTTGATTTTTTTCTAATTTAATTTTCAACTTCGAGATATTTTTTGGCGTCTTGTTCATAAATAAGAATTATTCTGGTTGCGGAGACGTCTAATTTTAAATAAGCTCCTGTATTTAATACGAAGGAATATATATTTTACTTAAATATGAACTCTGGACTAAGGTGTTAATTACTTTAAAATGAGCAGATACTTATTTGAGTATTGTTAGAGAGCTAAAGTATACTCTTTATGTGTTTTTTTTAGAGTTGTAAATGAAGTTTTCGATTGTTAACTGATATTTTATTTTTGTTCTATGTCTATTATAAATTTATGGTAAGCTTTTTAATGAGACATCATTAAAGTTTCCAACATAAATCAATAAAAAAATGTCTATTTGAAGCCATAACTTCGAGGATATTCATTATAATTAAAATTAAAAATAAAATAAAACTTTGTTTTTAACCACCTAGTTTTTATTTTTTTAACCGATCGTTTTTGAAGATACTTTATTAATATGTTGTTTTATTTTAAATTAAACTAATTTTACTTACTTTTAACACTTGTGTGGCTATGATGTCACACTAGTCGACATAGGACACAAGACTTGATATATCTCTTGTATTTTTTTAAATGATTAACTAGTATTTTTTGTGAACTTCAAATGGACATTTTCACATCGAATTTGAAAAGTAAAATTTGTTTATCTATGCTGGATGCTAATACAAAAAATATTTATCATGACCACGTGAAGAATGAATGTCCGCTAATTCAGCAACACATCTGTAAGAGAGGGCTGAAGATAGAACTCATAACAAGGAAGACAGAGACGCTGTTCTTCGGCGGGAGTTGTGTAAAACATATTCAGTCTTCAGCCGGTTGATGACATTGATGGGGGACGCACGCGCGTAATATTAGCGACGTATTTATAAATTTTAATTTATTTTGTTTATGTTTCCATGTTTTTTTTTTCAAATGTCTGAACTTTATAATATTTCGTCTTTTGCTTGTGGTAACACGATATTACATCACCGCATGCAAAAGGATCACTTACCAGTCTTTAAAGAGTTAATTTAATATTTTCTTTCACTTTTTCTATTCTATCAAAACACTTGAATATGTAAAATCTAATCATTATTAGATTATTTTAAATTTTTATGTATCGTACGATCCGCGCTATGGTTTTGAAGTTCTGTATTTTTTAAATTACTTCGCGTATGACGTCTCAAGTTCTCTTCCTATTCTTCTCGACGATTGTTCTTGAATACTCGTGTTCTTACGCTTTTTATAACTCATCGGTGCGAAGCAGACTTGAGTGTCGATCTCTGATCTTGGCGCCCCACGAGCTGAAGTACTCTGTTATGCTGGAGTTGTTTCAGAAGGAATTTCTGAGGCATCTTTAATAAGGGAAATACGAATACTATCCTTGGTTGTACCCGTCAGACTTCATACCGGGTACGCTTGGCTAGACAAGTTTGAAGAAAATAAGAAATGCATATTTTCTTTTGTTTTTTTTCCGATTGTTTCGTGGTATTACGATCAACTTAGGTGTAATAGAGAGTATTCACCACCTTTCAGACGCCTTTCGTGTTACTGAATGAAAGTTTGGAGACGATGGCTTTTCTGGCTATTTTTATTTTACCATTTTATCACATATAAATTGTATAGATACTTTTTTTTTCGTGTTATGTATACCTTCAATATATTTTTCCAATGTTCATAAACGTATTATTTAAATGAATTGATTTATTATATAAATAAAACACGAGTGATACTTAAATCCACAAATTTGGAATATCCAGTGACCGGTTTCATCGCTTTCGCGACATCTTCGAGACTGGTATATTTATTAAAAAGTTAAATGTATTTATACAGAACAGAGGTAAGGATACATAATTCAAAGTTATATGTAAGTAAATTAAATAAAGTTATTTTTATCTTAAGGATCTATCTTAAGGATTATAACTTTTTAATAAAGATACCAGTCTCGAAGATGTCGCGAAAGCGATGAAACCGGTCACTGGATATTCCAAATTTGTGGATTAAAGTATCACTCGTGTTTTATTTATATAATAAATTACAATGAACTTCCATCAAGAATTTTCACTTACAAACTTAAATGTTTTAAATGAATTGAATTAAATTGAATTGAAATGAGTTCTGCCGAATGGTCTGTTTACCTATCGTAAACCGGACACCTATCATAACTCTCTTATTGGTGGATTCGGAAGAACTAGTGACGTCATGCAAAGTGGTTTGTTTTCCCAACATCATTATATTACTTTTTTTTGCACCTAATGGTCCATAGGGTACGGAATTGTTACACATATCGCAGCGTATCTTGACTATGAAGAAATATTCCAATGTAAAAACACCTTTCCAAATAAATATTTCATGTCAACCAATTCGGGAATCGAACCTGAGATCTCTTGAATGATAGGCAAACGCGCTGACCACTACACCATGAGGCCGATATATAATTTTACTACGGTAATTTTTTTTTTTTCACATTCTTTTAAAGAAATCCGTCGAAAAATTAATGCTTTACTTTTTATCACGCGTATGAATACATTTTTTATATCCGATTTTCTGTAGGGCTGAAATTCCTCATTATCTACCCAACTTAACACATATTAAAAATATATGTACATACGTATTTACTCAAACTTATTTATAAAAAATCAACACCTCATATTTCATCTAAAGACTCGAGTGTTCTTGGCGGTGCTCGCAAACAAAAAAAAATTCTCGTTGCCGAACAAATAAAATTACCCGAAGGAGTTCTCTGTAACCTGGTAGCCCTGGTATTTTCATGTTGAAATAATATATCCAAAGGTAAAAAGTTTGTTTTTCATTTGATCGAAGAAAAAGGGAAAATTAAGTATTTACTGACTGGGATTCAATTGATTGGACGTGGTCAATTCGCCGAAATGATTACAAAACTTTTTAAATGCATTGAAATTATTTTTCAAATTCCTTAGATATGAATAATTGTATATAGGACAAATAAAATGCCATGAATAGTAGCGAAAACTGATGAATTATAATTAACAATCTATGAAATTCCAAATAGGGGAGATACAGAAAAATTCTCCCCGAGTTCAAATGGGAAGAACAATGTTTTTTTTGCTGAAAAAACATGACAAAGTAAAAATATCAAATATTTTATTAAGCAAATTATATATACTGTTTTGTTTTAATAATAAAAGTGTTGTTACATCTATTGACAAGCTAAAATCTTATAAAATAATAGATGTGAGTAATAGATGTGAGCACAGAATACTCACCATCGAGAAAATTGATTTTTTTTTCTCTTTTCGTCTTAGCCATTACACCACGAATAATAATGTTATTTCATGTCACCGCCAATTATTTGAATAAAATTAAAAACACTTTCATTTCAACATTTCTACGAGTCAGAATAAAAAAAGACTAAAGGGGGTAAGTACTGAAAGATTCTGAAAAAAATCTTTAAGAATAACTGTTTTCGTGGTATGATATTTATGTATTTTTAATACTATTCGCAATTCGCGTGCCTACTCAATTTCGTGTGCTAATGACATTGAATTAAAATAGCAAAAATTATTGCCGTCAGTAGTTTGAACAGTAAACGTAGTAAGTGGCTGTGTGTATGTGAGGAATGCAGACGGTAGCATTTGGCCGCGGGGGGAAGATTAAGTAGATGAAATTGAGCCAATAGTAAAGTTTTATCTGAGGCGGGACTCGGGACATTCCAAATTTGAATTATATTTTATGTTTTCTTGGTATTTTTTTCTAAATTCAGTAATCGATGTATTTAACGTAAACATTGTAAATTTTAAAATACAGTGTATGTTTTCCCTATCAAACCCAAACGCTTTGTTAATGTTATATGACAACATAAATACGTATTATTTATCATACGTATAGTATATGTGCAGAAATATAAAATGTTATATGATATACCTAACTGTTGAAAATTTGGAAGTGTATTTGTATAAGTTTCATTTTTTTTTATTTGTTTATCTACTGATTAAATTTATTCAAATACATCAATGTATTACCGATCAGAAAATGCCCAGAAATGAGAAGATAATGGTCATTACGGTCCAATAAAATTATGTCAAGGACGATAATTCAACTTTGCTTTGATCTGGATAAAAAAATACTTTTATTTTCATAATTAAAGGACTAGCGCCCAAGAGGTTTTGACTGATTTGGTCGCATTTTCTTATTTACAAATAATGATAATATTAATTTTGAAATAGGACACACATATACCCATTTTTATGTGTGATCTAATAAAAACAATGTACATACATTTAATTTATATGTTATTTGACACATATTTCTTAACCTTCAGTTTTAATTTTGATTTTTTGAAACAATGGAATAAACAATACTTTACAAATGCAGGCTCTTTTCTTTTAGTGGTACTTCAATGAAATCCAGATTTTATTAAATAGGGCTTGTGCAATTTGTACTCATAAGTTAAGATTTTTTTTTAGCAAATTGTGAAAATGTATTACTGAAGACTGAGGAGGTTAAATATTAATTGTAATTATTTTTCCTTAAGATCGATAAACACTAACCCTTTTTTGGCAATGTATCCTATAGGATACAAATATGATCTTATTTTTTCAATTTAACTAAAACGCGATTTATATGGCATTTAGTTTAAACTTATTTACTTAATTTTTCATTCTAATTGCATAATTATGATTCATAGTAAACATTAATTAAAACAAAAACGATTTATTTTTTCCTATTTATCTGAAGCTTTTTCAATAAATAAATGTGTAAAAAAAAATTTTCACACTGCTAAGATAAGAATTAACCTAACCCTTTAAAGGCTTTATATGGCTTTTAGAAGAGAAAAATATTATATATGTACATATTTAATTGTAATTGATTTATTTACATTTAATCTAATCACTATTTATAATAAATTAAAATGTAAATGAATTAACAATAAATGCAGAAAAAAAAATCGTCTATAATACAAAAGATGGCCTCTTTGGTGTAGTGATGAAGACACTTGATTTAAGCACGGAAGGCTCCGGGTTCGATTACTGGTAAAAACATAAAAATTAAATTTGATTTTCCTCAAGCCTGTTTTGTGTAGTAATTCACCACTATAATTGGGCCTCCTGGTCCATTGTAGTGCAAAAAAAATTAATTAAAATACAGATCATCTTACTTTCATGTAACAAAAAAAAATCAAGATACGCTGCGATTGGTGTACCGATGCAGTGCCCTATGCACGATGAGATGCGGAAAAGAAATGGTGGTGACGACAATTTATATTAAATTTTGCACAAATCATCCTTGTTAGAATGGGTTGCCTTAAAAATATAAAATAAACTGGATTTTATTAACTAAAATTTATGATTAGTAACAATGAGTTCCGAAATAAAATCTTTTGTTTAGTATAACACAATATTTACTCGAAAAAATCTATTTAATTCTTAATTCTGCTCTGTAAATATTATCTGTATTAGTGTGTTTATCTTGGCAGGGATCCAGAAATAAGGTTCATTCAGGTCATGAAATAAACATCAACAACCACTCTCCTTCTCTCTTCTGCAATAATGTGGAAATCTGAGGACATTATGTTCAATAAATAATCGACTTCGTACCATGAGAAATTATACCATGGACGATGCGATGCGCCAAGATAAATAATAAATACATTTGGTGCATTTTTATTGGGATCAGATGCAGTACGAATTCAATCCATACAAATATCTACGTTTACTTTTTATCATAATTAGATAGAATTTTAATAAATCAGCATATGGAATTCTAAAACTAACCCTTATTAGTCCCTTCAGTTGGACCCTGTACATTGTAATAAAACAATAAATGTTTTTCATAGAATATAATCCTCTCTTACTAAGTACACCGCCAAAACAATTTTCAATAATTTGTCCCATTCTGTTCCATTAAAATATTTCGTATTGTATCTCTTTCAATTTATTTTAAAAGTACCTTCACTTCAAGCGCATTTCGTCCATAGATTCTGTGGATGCGGCGCATCCCTTAAAATTTAAAAAATATTATGAACTTCATAAATACGAAATAGAACCCTCAAATATGTATTCCTAAAATTCTCACTGAGAACGTTCGGGTGCACGTGATTCAAACAATATCTTCTGTATACATACCTGGCTACATATGCGTATTTCCTATATCAACGTACGCACTGAATATCTAGGTTCTTGATTGTATACGCGGGATGCTGCTTGTCGAGTTGCGTCTAGTTTCCATAGCATTTGTTCAAATTTTTGCGCATGCGTTTTAGGTTCATAAGGTTTTAGATTTCTCTTTCGAGACTCGGAGAGATAAGAAGCATCCAATCTATCATCTGTTGATTGTAGTGACGCAAAAGAGTAGAAGCCTTAGTTGTTGTGAAGATATTCATTTGACTGTATTACATCACATTCCTAGCAACGCCTGTAAACATTTTTTATTGACCAGTTGGTTTAAATACAATATGTTTATTGTGTCCTAATGTTTTAAGACAAAATACTGGATTTCACCCCCAAGGGAGTTATAAAGATTCACAAATCACAACGAAGATCAGAATCTAGACATTTACAAAAGTTATGACCTGTCATTGGCTGGCTTAGTGTCCCTTTACACATTATGTAGCATTCACCTTTCTGCCCATGTTTAAACATCAGAAATATTAAACATAAGCAGAATGGTAAATGTTTAAAAGTGAGTACATATTTTATATACCGTCCACAACATTTCTTATATTATCTGTGTACAAAATGTAAAATGTAATATGCTGAACAAACAACGACATCATTTGGTTTTTACCGAATAAATATCTGATATTTATTTGCGGTATAAATTAATGAATATTTTTCCACGCCCTGAGTGTGTTCGCGTTGTTTTAAGTGCCATTTTGGATCAGCTTGATTACAGTATTGTCATTAGTGACAGCGATTGCTTCTCAGTTTACGCACTGTACTTGTTTTCCTGCGGTCGGTCAAGTCCATAAGCTCTGATTACACTTTATGTAGTACAAGAGTACAGTCAAACTAATTGTCAAACTTCAGAACTTAACAAGTAAAATATGTTAAACACAATATTTTATTTATTTGCTCAACAATTTGAAAATGTACAGAGGTTAATTGTTTCAGGTCCCAACTCGCTAGGAAGTTTCTTTGTTTAAGCAGAACCTTCTTTTTTAGAGGAGTTTTGTTTTCATCAAATGATGCTTAAAAAAATCAAATTATTTAGATATTTTAAATACAAAATTTTGTGGCTTCAAAAAAAACTTTTTGGAACACTGTAAAATGATAAATTTGTATGTGTGTAATTATAATAAAAATAAAGCGTAATAATAATATGAAGAACAATAGTATGAAGGCTGTCTGGAGATCAGATATTTACTCAGTGAAAACCAAGTGCCGCCTATATAACGCCTGCATAACACCTATTCTTCTCTACGGATGCGAATCGTGGCACCTCACTAAGGCCGAAAGCAGTAAAATTCTGAGTTTTGAGTACCTAACGTTTGACTTTGTGAAGAATAAAGTAATAAGAGAACGGACGCAGCAAACTCCGGTGACAACTGTCATCAAGCGGAGGCGATACGGTTGGCTTGGCCATGTGCTGCAGATGCCTCCTGTGAGCCTTAACCACGCTTGCCTACTTTAAAAGGCAACAGGTTCTTGACGTCCTGGACGTCCACTGCTGACTGTTTGTCGGCAGTTCGTGTCAGAACTACGGGACGCGAACCTGATTTGGAAAAATGCACAGGAGCTGGCAGCCTACAGAGATTCTTGGAGGATCTTTGTAGACACCATATGTTTTAACTAGGGAGCGAACATGGAATAATAAATGAATAAATAAATTTATGTCTCTTTAATTATGTTCATGTTATTATCATGTTATTAATTTTGCTTCGGTCAACTATATTATGAAAATTCCTCTCCTCCTTTCCTCCACTCTATTTCCTTATCCGTTCCTACTCTTTTTTCTCTTTTCAAATATATTATATTATTTTCTCTCTTTACTGTGTAACATGTTCTCTCATTATATTTGTAAAAAACTTTTCCTAGATGTTTGTACTATTTTTTATATTTTATATAGATTTTTTTTATTTCAACGGCTTACGCCTTTGACAAAGTATACAATAATAATGAAAAACATTTATAATTAAACAAAACACCTGAACACATTATAAAAAATATAGCTACATGAAGTAAAATCAGCAAAAAATAAGGAAGTAATAAAGAAAAATTAAATAAGAAATTACAAGATAGGTATGCAGCAAATTAACAATAAATGAAGGGTTTAAATATAAAAAGTATTGAAGTAACCGAGGCGATGTATCATAGCATAAACAGTAAGACAAGTATAACACTAAGTAGTATATTTTTAAATGTAGAAAAGAAGTGATTAAGAAGTAATGATGTTTATTGATATATTGATAAATTAAATAAATCTTAGTTTCCATGTTTGTTTGCTAACATGTGGAATATATAATAACTGTTGTTTTTCCTAAATAAATTAAAATATAACAAAAAGTTTAACAATATCTAAGTACTCTAAGAGACGTAAACTGATTATAAATGATAAGTTAGTAGAACAAGTCATGATTTTGAAATATTTTAGTGTCTAGGTGTTTTGCGTTTTTGAGTTTTGAGTTCTACGGTTGGTGTACGGTAGTCTAGATTATGTGTTCAAATTTTTAGGCCTGTTTACCTGAGAAATCTGATAAATTAATAATATTAGTTGATTTATTGATGTATCATTTCCAATGACGGTATATTAAATGACTTCGTACATAGATGAGATAGCAAAAACCACCCCTGTCCACTACACATAACCTCTTTATTAAATAATGCCAGCACTTTTAGTTGAGTGTAATACTATCGCCAAAGTGGAATCCCCTCCACTTCCTCCAATCCCCCCACCCACCGCCATGAACTTGAAAACAACCACAAACCTTTGTCACCTGACGTCTGTGGTTTGTTTTCAAGTCTCAAAATGAAATGAATACTTTGCAAGAGTTTGTACTCGACTTCTCAACAATGAGGAAATCACAAAAGAATCAAACAATATGTCAAGTGTACCTAATAAAAATATAAAACACCGACTTTAACACATTTTTCCGCATTTTTTAATTAAAAATGTAACAATTTCAGTTGATTTATAAGCGTAAGATTGATCATTTTATCTTCTTGTAACGTTTTATGATCCAGATAAGCTGCATTAACTTTGTCAACGCTTCAATATTTTAAAAAAAATTGAGGAAACTGTTTACAAAAAAATTAGTTTGAAAATGCCTTAACAAGGCAAAACAAAAGTCACAAAATTTTTATTATTATATTTGTAAAAATAAAATAAACTTTAAATTTATTTCAACAGAGAGAGAAAACATTGTTGATTAGGGAATATGGAAGTCTAGGCATTTACAGGGCTTATGACCTGTCATTGGCTTGTTTAAGTGGCCACTTTACTATCAACAATGTTTTTCCTCTCTGTTGAAATAAATTAAAAAATGAATAACTCCCTAGGGAGAAAATCCAGCCAGTCTGTAAGCATTTGGACATACTCAAACATTGTTGAATAAAATAAACTCAGTAGACTCAAATCAGTGTTTGATTTTTTATATTATAAGTTTAAATATGGATTTCTACAAAATAAACATCAAATCAATTAATCAATCAATTTACAATATCAGTTATCCCATTTATCAAAGTTCGCATAATCTGAGATTGATTTAAATTATAAAAAAAAACATCCAAATAGTTTTTAATTTAGGATATTCTGTGTATATCATGATTATGTAACCCCGGTCGGTGAATATTTACATTTAATAAGTCCCTACAAAATAACAGTTTGCTAGTAGTCATAATACTACGTCTTGTAGATAGAAGATATGTGTATGCATCAGGGGGGCGATTACAATGGGAAGATATGGAAGCGATACCTTCACTTTGACGGTATAGTTAAAGACACGCTCTCCCGAGCGATTACGAAGATGCACTTTTGACCCAGTCTGTATCTTTGGATTTTTTTATGTAAGTATATCGCCAGCTAATAAGTGCACCCGTACCCCACGGTACTTATATCCACCCATTAGAATTGACAAAAATCATGTTCGTATGAGTACTTTTTGCTTTAATTGCGATTAATTTCAATTTCAAATGATTCTGAGGTGACTACTTTTTATCACAGCCCATTTGAAAGACAAAAGGGAAATACATAAATTTGTGCGGACATTGAGCGTGAAGTTTGACAGTTAAAAAATCAGTGAAAGCACCTTCTAGCGGTTAAGATTTGAAAATTTGAGGTAAATACAGCGCATGCGTCAGATCGTTTGACGTTTGAGATGACATTATGCTATGCACCTTACGGTGCAATAACAAAACTTCAGAAGAAACGTTGCTACTTTGAAAATAAATGCTATAACTTTTTTTTATCTAAAGCCATATATTCCTCAAAACACATATCCATATCAGTAGAGCCGGCTTTATGATAGCTCTGTTTATAAGGATAGTAGAGAAGTTAAGTATCCGAGTACTGCCAGGGTTTCCGAAAATACCCGCGTACTGAGAACTCTTTACGACTCCTCGGTGCGAAGTAGACTCGAGAGTGGCTCGATGATTTGGGGGCCACATGAACTGAAGTACTCTCTTACGATAGAGAAAATCCAAAAGAAGTTTCTGAGATGTCTCTACATGAGAGAGTGCGGGTATTATCCTTGGCTCTACCCGACCGCGTTTTTCCAGGGTATGCTTGGCTTCAACAGTTTAGGGACTAGAAGGAATGCGTGTTTTACTACACATTTTTATCGATTGTTGCGCGGTATGTTCGATAATTCTGAGATTATTATGAGCATTCGTTTGTTTGTTTCTGATAATTATCTAAGACAGCGTCAGCGTAGATTTTTTCATATTCCGATATTCAGGACCAACCTGCCTGTGGTTATGCCTGTTGGAAGGGCTACCGTCATGCTGAATAACATCGCTCTGGATATTGATCTGTTCCATGTATCCGAAGCGGATTTCCGGGGCAGGATTCTCCCACTACTTTGACATGAGTCTCTTTCGTGTATTTTTAATTTTTTTTTAATATGTATGTACGTATTGAATTTACGTTTGTAATGTATATGTTATATTTAAAATAAACTAATTGAATAAATAAGAAATAAGAATTGAATAAGAGTACCATCTCGATACATCTAGACGAAGATAGCGCTTGTAATCGCCCACCTGAAGTAACTTCACGTACTTTCAGTTGCAAGAAATACTTGAATCATATTCTAAATGCGTAACGTAAATCAGGGTCTTTATGAAGTGCAACGACTGTCGAGGTTCAACTCAAAGTCATAGAATTTTCTATTACACAAACAGCTATTCTTATGGAAACCGAAATACAATAGTTTTTTACGTAATTTACGTTGATATTTTTGTTATGTTGATACATCAATCAATAAAATATAAAAACGTCAATTTAAATAGTATTTATTAGAATAATATACGCATGTAAATACAAAATTATTTAACATATTACAACAGAGATGAAGAACATTTAAGAGAAGGTAATATAGAAGTCTAGGCATCTACAGGGCTTATGACCTGTCAATGGCTGGTTTAAGTGGCCACTTTACACACTGTGTAACATTCACCATTCTGCCTATATTTGAACATCTATATTCCTTCAATTCTTTCATATGTTGATGTTTGTGAAGTTAAAGAGCTGAAACCTTTATTTATGCGGGTGAGATTCATCTAATTGAATTATTTCACCTACATACTAGGCAAAGAGAAGAGATTCATATAATTGAATTATTTCACCTATATACCAGGCGAAATAATTCAATTAGATGAATCTCACCCGCATAAATAAAGGTTTCAGCTCTTTAACTTCACAAACATCAACATATGAAAGAATTGAAGGAATATAGATGTTCAAATATAGGCAGAATGGTGAATGTTACAGTGTGTAAAATGGCCACTTAAACCAGCCATTGACAGGTCATAAGCCCTGTAGATGCCTAGACTTCTATATTACCTTCTCTTAAATGTTCTTCATCTCTGTTGTAATATGTTAATATGAACAGCTCCCCAGGGAGTTGAATCCAGTCTTTGTCTACAAAAATTTGGACATACTCAAAATATTGTTGACAAAATTATTTTTCATAATAAAAATTAAAATATTAAAAAATATTCGTTCTGATAAACTATCAACTTTTTGTCACCGAGTTCTCCGATCATTAATACCAATGAATTGTAGTTTTTTTTTATTTTGTGAAAGAGAAACATAAGAGTTCTTATTATTTACTCAAATAATAAAATTTTCAGACCATTTCCGAAAAGTCGTAAATAACTTGTGCTGGAAAAATGGAAATCGAGTTGAGGTAGAGTAGGATTTGAACCTGGGACGTTTGGTCCGTGAGTCCACAATATAACCTCGGGACCACGACTTGATTAAAAAATTCGTTCCTTGATAATGATTATAAACATATTTATTCTATTTCAGTGACTGGTTTCTCTCTTGGTAAACTTTACAAGTATCCATATTCTAGTAGATATCACCGTAAATAATTGAGCTTGAAGATCTGGGAAAAACTATTTGCAAAACATACATGTTCAATGAACATGAAAACCTTACAAAATCAAAAAACATTTTTTGTATTTATAAAAATCACGCAGTTTCCCCGAAAAGGTAGGCAGAGAGGCTAGAACGCCACATCACTCTATCTTTGCATACAGATCTCGCTTCCTCTTCATTCATACAGCTTCTCATGCACGTGCGCCGATTATTCCGACTTTTAACATGTCCATCTTCAAGTATTCATAGGATTCGGTCATGCCATGTCTTTCTCGGTCTTTCTCTATTTCTGCATCCATCAACATTCGCACCACACATATTTTTAGCCGTTTTTTCGCTGTCTATTTGCTCTACATGTCCAAACCAACGCAGAGCTCCTTTCTTGATTTTGTCGATAGTGCTTATCTCATCCTTAAATAATGTACGGATCTCATCATTTGTGCATCTATCGTACATAGTTTTACCACACAATCACCTGAGAGATCGCATTTCGACTGCATTCAGCTTATTTTTATCCCTGTTTTACCGAGTTCATACTTCGCTCCCATACATCAAAGTCGGAACCAGGACTCCACTGTGAACTGCTAGTTTTGCCTCTAGTGACAAACATTTATTTGCCAAGGTCGATTTAAGTGAGCCGTTTTCTTTTAAATATAAATTTCCATTTACCCAAGATTTATAAAAAAAATTAACCTAAAAATTATGCAACATATTTATAATACTAACATATTTCGATTAATAAATATATATATTTTTTAAATATAAATTTCACTTTACCCAAAATTTATAAAAAAAAAATTCCTAGTGTGCACCGTT
The DNA here is from genome assembly GCF_059751315.1 of Micrasema longulum. Taxonomy (NCBI): domain Eukaryota; kingdom Metazoa; phylum Arthropoda; class Insecta; order Trichoptera; family Brachycentridae; genus Micrasema; species Micrasema longulum. The sequence continues at coordinate 405,422 of NW_028278146.1, read as the reverse complement.
CACTCTGTTCCCGGCACTCACTCGACAGTATCTTTCTCAGTCATTACATCCCTAGTAGACATACTTCCCGGATACACAAATTCATCTACTTGTTTTAGTATACACCCATTCACAATAATTTCACATTCAGTCATGCTTTCTTTAATATATAAATAAAATAAATAAATAAAACCTACATATTTAAATAATACAGACATCTACACTTGAATACCAAGATATCACACGACAATATTATTAAATTACTTACCTGGCATAAAATCAAAAAAATAATTATTTTTACATTTTTTATAACACGGTAAATTATAATATTTAGTTCAGATTTCTGAAAACGGAGATGGCGGTACTTCACTTCAAAAGGAACCAACATATATAGGTTTCTCTCGCGAAATATTTTTTTAGATCCAACACATTCATCATTTCGTACATAAATACATTGCTACATCAGCTCAAAAATAAATGTAATAATTTACTTACTTATCAAAAGATAGAAAACCCCTGATTCACCTCTTTTATTAAACACTTATTTGTTTATAATATGTCAGTCATCAGTTTCTTGCTGTTTTAATACGCAGCAGATGGAATGTATCCAGTTTCTAAGTGGATACGCGTAAGAACGGTTTGCTTAATTTTATTTCTGCGTTTCTGATTGCATCAAAAATAAAATATTGAATACCTCGTATAAAATTTTCGAAGTCGAGTCGTGTTTCACACTAATAAGCGTTTAAGTTTAAGTGTATGGTGATTTATTATGACTGCGATATAACGATTATAAAGTTATTTTGTTTGTGAAATTATTGTGTAAAGTTTTATTTTATTATTGTGTGTCGTCCATGATTCTAAATAAAAAAACTGTTATGTTAAATTAAGCATTAAAATCAAAATCATAATTCTTTTACATTAATTTATAATTTTATAAAATCCTTCATTGGATTAAAGTCTAAATTTAATGCCCCAATCTTTTATATACAACACGATTTAATAATTCTCTGTAGTTAAATCACAAATAACTATCGACGTGCTTAAAAAAATGCTAAGCATTTGAGCAATTACAATGAACATGATTTTGATAGCATCATAAATAAAGTTACCAATAAAACTTATTGGTTTAGTTTAATTTTTTATTATTTAGACCAACGAGCGCTTTTGCCTAAGTAGTCATCTTCAAGACTGGTGAATTGTTTACAACTTTTACAGCTTTTATACTATTCTTTACATATTTTGGAGATAAAAAGATCAAATAAGTATTTTAACAGAGGAAAACAAACAAAGTTAAACTAAACTATGAAGTTACATTGATAAATTTATTTATAATGTTATCAAAATCATTAACTGTGATGTTTTATCAAGAAATATCAACAAAAAACATCAATATTATTAGTAATGAACATCCTTAAGTTATCGCAGTCATAAATCAACGCGTGTCGGATTGTTTTTTGTTTTCCTCGTAAATAAGTACAGTTCACTGGCGAAAAATCAGCGTTTACTATTAAAAATAATACAATTAGTATAATATTGCATTTGCAAAATAGTAAGGAGTGTCTAATACAAAAAAGTGAAAATTAAATTACAGTTACTATGGCGACTGGTTTTTTTGACAATTGGGTTGCCAAACGCCTGCGAAATGCAATGAATTGCATGATAAATAATAAATAAACAAATAAAAATAGCAGTTTTGGAATATTTTCCAAATTTAAACCGTTGAAGTTAAAAGATGTGATTACGCAGCAGGATTATACGTCGCGAGACGTAAATATTTTGACATTTAATATTAGGCGTTGACGTATGTTGCATTGTGATCGCGAATACGATAAACAACCATGGCAGGAAATTGTTATCACGTCGCTTATTAGCACGGCAATAGTTATTTGTGATAGAGCTACTGAAATCTCGCTTTTAAGTATGAGATTTGTAGAATATTCTGAATTATATAATATTTAAAAAATTCTTATTAAAATAAAATGCGTTTGTTTATACTTTAAAATATGACGTATTCTAAGCAAATACGAAATTATGTTACGTTCATCAAGGCAGAATTATTATGTTATATTTACATGCCACTTTTAATTTAAATCAATCGTTTTATGGTGAATTATTGACACTTTTTTCTGTCAAAATTAGCATTTCACAAAAAAAATATTAATCAACCCCACATCCGCACAGGGCACCGTTTGCCCACGAACGCCTAAAACCTAGAATGGTTTTGAGTAGGGTTAGTTTAATTTTTGACATATGTTTCCATTTAAGGCACAAGCGACAAAACCATTTTTAAAAGCGTAATTAATAATAAAAAATCATGTAACCATAAAATTTTCCGATGATGCTCAATAAGCTCAAATTTTCTTTTCTTTAAATTCAAAGCTTAAATTTTCTTTTCTTGAAATTCAAAGCTCAATATGCTCATTTCAATAAGATTTAAAAATTCACCGGTTAAAAAATGATCTAGGCATTTAACAATAAATGCAGTATTTTTGAGCAAATTTAAAAAAAAACGATTTATCGAAGAAGTATTTTTTTTAAAACGACTAGCATGCGTCTTTTAAAATGAATATCAATAAAAAACTCCCAATTTACGATTATAGGAGCCATAAGCATATAAAATATTTATTTATTTACCGCAGAATTTTCTTTGATGCGAGTGAAAAAGATTGAATGGCGAATTGATTGACCTGTCGAAGTCAAAAACTTTTAATAAATCATGCAATTCGTCAAATAATATTTCGTGTTCAGAATTTGTTAGCTCTTTGTATTGGCTGTTGTACCAAGGTTGACAGAGTTCTTGATTGAATATCCGACCCCGAAGGCTATGTTTGAAGTTGTTATTAAACAAACTTCCTAGTAATTTCTAAATTCTTTCGTTATAAAGAGTAATCATAATATTATTTTATTTAATCCGAATAAATATTCTTCATTATTATTTTATTTTTCGGGACAAAAAAATGTTTTTAACAATCCAAAATTTCAAATAAGAAAATAATAAAAAATTTCTAAATTAGGTATTTATATTTTATTAGTTGCTTCGGTGATAAACCTATACCATTGACTACTTTCAGAGACGAATTGACCACGTAAACCAGCCAATGGCTGGTCATAAGACCTGTAAATGCATAGAATTCTATATTTACTTCTCTAAAATGTTCTTTATCCCTGTTGTAATATTATGTAAATATAAAAAAATAAAAAGGTTTTTTTAAACAGTAATTGCTATAATATCAAAGCTTTGATAATACGTACAGATACATATGTATTTCAAAAAATAAACTGCATTTGTCTTTATCATTAAGAGTACCTTGTAAATAGTTTTATTACATGACAAATAATTGTTCTTTCCAAGCTTTTCAAAGATCTGTAACAATTTATTTTTTTTAGATGGTTACAAATGAAAAAAAATTATATTCAAATGTTCAAACATCGAATAATGTGGGAATGGCTTATCATTTCATTTTTTTATTTATTTAGAAGTTCAACAAAGATACAAAAAATACATACGATTTGTAAATAAGCATTGGTATAATTCTTTATAATATGTATCCTCAATTATAATACTCCACCTTCCTTCATAATTAATATAAAATAAGTGTCCAGCTGAATTACATAAGTTTGAGTTATTTGATTAAAAAATAAGACAAATCGCTAACTTAGTTCTTGTATGTTCAATATACCATTTTTAGCAGCATTGATCTACGAATTTCAATATGTCTATTATCTTATTACGCGTCTATGTAGCTAAATAGTTTTTATTTTTTCCGTTATTAAATAGTATTTTCAGTATTTTTTTAGTGTTAATCTCCACTTACTTATTTAACTTATTTGACTTTAAAACAAATAAAATATATTGTAAAATTTGAAAAATAGTTTATTGAACATACAAAAACTACGGCAGTGATTTTTTTTGTTTTTTAATAAAAAGAAAAGAGAAAATAAAAGTATTAAAAAAAGCTTAAATTCATATCATGATAAATGTCAATATTATTAACATATTACAACAGAGATGAAGAACACTTAAGAGAAGGTAATATAGAAGTCTAGGCATCTACAGGGCTTATGACCTGGCAAAGGCTGTTTTAAGTGGCCACTTTACACACTGTGTAACATCCACCATTCTACCTATATTTGAACATCTATATTCCTTCAATTCTTTCATCGGTTGATGTTTGTGAAGTTAAAGAGCTGAAACCTTTATTTCGCTTACGACAGGTCACAAGCCCTGTAGATGCCTAGACTTCTATATTACCTTCTCTTAAATGTTCTATATCTCTGTTGTAATATGCTAATATAAACAGCTCCCCAGGGAGTTGAATCCAGTCCTTGTCTACCAAAATTTGGACAAACTCAAAATATTGTCAATATTATTTTTTTCTATTTTGTTATAGTCTTGAAATTATTGCAAAAGTGTTAAAATTTGTCATATATTACTGACATTTGAATTGTAAAAAATGCAACGGCGTTGTCGGGTCGCTCAAAAGCAGTGGTGTAGTCCTGGATAAAAAAGTACCAGAGCGCACCGCCACCACTATGGTGAAGTGGGAGGAAAGTGGGAGGGGGGAAGGGGGGACACATGTTTAGAATTCTGCAAGTTATCGGCAATAAATACGTTTGTTGTTATTTTGAATTGTTTGAAGAGACTTATGTAGAAATATTTTGAAACGCAATATATGTTCCTGACCAGAGCCGGAGCGCCGCTCCGCTCCGATTAAAAGTGCCGGAGCGCCGCTCCGGTGCGCTCCGGCCCGACCACACCACTGCTCAAAAGACGTTATAAATTTGTAAAATATAACAGTCTAACTCACGAAAGTCGAAAGAAGAAGATTAACAGCTGGTACGCCGCGCCGGCAGCGCTCTCTGCCGTACTGTGACCAAATAAACTTCATTCCGACAGTGAAAATGAAACTCTCGTTTGTCTGCCAACTGAATGATACCTATATTTGTACTGCGTACTAATGTGGGGTCTATTCTCGAATCATTGTTTTGAAATTTATTGCATCAAACATTTTTGAGATAAAAATGTATTTATAGGTTTTAGCCTTTACGAAGTTTATGACTTAGGTACTAAGACATAGTCATAATATTGTTGATGCAATTAACAGGTATGAAATTTAAAAAGTATTTTCAAATGTTGCCTAGTAGGTGAAATAATTCGTCCTGATGGATTTCATCCAGATCAATAGAGCAATATTATTAATTTTTTTATACAAGAACTAGATTCAACTCCCTGGGGAGCTGTTAATATAAACATTTTACAACAGAAATAAAAAAATTGATGTAATTTAATTCAATTTAATTCAATGCATTTATTTGAAATGATACATACATTACAAACTAAAAATTTAAGACGTACATATTATTAAAAGTCAAAAAATACATAACGAGACTCTTGTCAAAATAGTAGGAGAATCATGCTCCGGAAAACAGAAAAACTTCGGATACATGGAACAGATCAACATTCAGAGAGATGTTGTTCAGCATAGCGGTAGCCCTTCCAACAGGCATAACCACAGGCAGGTTGGTCCTGAATATCGGAATATGAGACAATCTATGCTGACGCTGTGTTAGGTAATTATCGGGAATATACAAACCAATGCTCATCATAATCTCAGAATTATCGATCATACAACAATCGATGAAAAATGTGTAGTAAAACACACATTCCTTCTAGTCTCTAAACTGTTGTAGCCAAGCATACCCTGGAGAAACTCGGTCGGATAGAGCCAAGGATAATACCGGGACTCTCTTATATAGAGATCTCTCAGAAACTTCTTTTGGATTTTCTCTATCGTAAGAGAGTTCTTCAGTTCATGTGGCCCCCAAATCATCGAGCCATTCTCGAGTCTACTTCGCACTAAAGAGTTGTAAAGAGTTCTCAGTACTTTAGTAGTAATATAAAAGTCTAGGCATCTACAAGGCTTATCACCTTACATTGGCTGATTTAAGTGGACACTTTAAACACTGAGTAACATTCACCATTCTGCCGATAGATATTTGATCATCTTTTTTCTTTCTCTTCTTTCATCTGCTGATGTTTGTTAAGTTAAAGAGCTGAAACCTTTTTTATGCGGGTGAAATTCGTGTAATTGAATTATTTCACGTACATAATGTTACACAGTGTGTAAAGTTGCCACTTAAACCAGCCAATAACAGATCACAAGCCATGTCTTGCCATGCCTTGACTTCTATATTCTCTCTTCTAAAATGTACTTCATCTCTTTTGTAATATGTCATATCAATAGAGGGTTCAGCTCTTTTTCTTCATAAAAGACGTCATCTATAAGAATTGAGAAAATTTGGTTGAAACATGCTAAATGTTTCACACTGTGTAAAGTGGCCACTCAAACCAGTCAATGACAAATCATCAGCACTGTAAATGCCTAGCCTTCTATATTCCCTTCTCTAAAGTGTTCTGCATCCCTGTTGTATTTGTTAATCATTATGCTTATGTTTAAACATTTAACGTCTTGCATCAGTCTCCTGTAGTTGTCTCTTCAAAATCCAATTTTGAATTCTCCTACAGAATATGGCTTCTGTTTTGGAGAATTCAAGTTTATCAAGGATACCAAACACACTCAGGGCCATAAAAGAAAACAAATTGTGGTAACTATTGATATAGATACTTCCAAATGCGTTTTATTTTTTAAGTCTAAAAGTAATTTAAAATCTGGATAATCTAAAGCGAACGGAGAATCAGCCTAGTGTTCAAGAATCAGTGCCATTCTATTTCAGAGTCCGAATGTTAACTTATTTATATCGAAAATTTAGCACCAACTTGCCGTGCCTTGTGGTCGACACTCTTTATTCCGGCGCTGGAGAACGGCTATTTCCGTCGGACGCCGCGGTGGGACGCCCGAGCTACTAGCGTCGCGACGCCACAAGTGGTTTGCGCCTTATTCAATCTGTCACAGATCGTAATTTAACAAATAAAGGGTCGGTTTATAAAGCCTTAATCACCCGTCGCGTATTTTTAATCGTGCTTCGAGATAAATAAAAAAAAATGGTTTTACTCAACGTTGGCAATGTTGTTAATTTGTTATTATCCAACTAATTGTAAACCTTCATTTTGGAGTCATTTTCCGCTAATTTTGAATTACATCTTTTATCTTTGTTGTATCTTAAACGTGTTTAATAACAGTGTATTATTTGCATAGTAAATGCAAATCGAAATTAGTGATAACTGTGAATTTGTGTTGGAAGATGCATTTGATAATGCACTTGTTTACATAAAGTGCAGCGTTTATTATATTATTTACAATAAATTGCGATAAATATCTTGATTTTCTGTCAATTTTAGCAGTCAACGATATTAAATATCTAGTTTTATTGTTGGGTTTTCTTATGTTTATTGTAGGACAGTTTTAAATTAATAAAGTGTTAATTCAATTATATTACTAGTTTAATTTTAGCGTTTTTAAAATATGCGTAATATTGTACGTAACAAATGAAGTTTATTTTTTAATCTGATGAAATTTGTAACAAATATTAGATTTAAGTATCATAAAGTATTTATTTTGGTACCGCTAGAATATGTTATCATTGAAAGTTTATACATTTACGCCTACAAAAGATAAACAACTCGAATTGTTTCTAACTGCCCACACACTACAGGATTAACCTATAAAACATATTTATATCAAATCTAAATAATGAATAAAATAGCTTAACACAAATCTAATAATTTATTTGATTTTTTAATGTGTTTTTTTTTTACATTGAACGACAAAAAAAAACCACGAAAAAACCTACAAAATAAGCACTTCACTATTTTGTAAAAAATACATGGAAAAAATAATTTACACTAAGGCAATTACATATTTTTAGAATAAAAATGTTTGTGAAAGCAAATTATTTTATCGAATCACAAAAGAAACAATCCCACACTACCAGAAGTCAAACTAGAGGATGGGTCATGGGGTCTACCACAAACTCTGAATTTGGGCAAAGAAATTTCAGGTTTCTGGGCCCCAAATTTTTCAATTTATTACCCGAATTCGCAAAAACAAGACCAGAATTCAATTAAATGAATTTGTTAAAAAACTGGTTACTGGGTTTACGTAGAGAAAAATCGGAAAATTTACTCAAAAAAATTCTTAAATAATAAATGGTATAAATTAATATTGTTTAACAGTATAATAAATTAATAGGTAGGTATTATTGTTATTGTTTATTTTGCATAAAAATGTCTGCCCTAAAACAGGTTGTACCTAGTTAGGCAGACTAGACATGATCCAGAAAAATCTATTACCTAAGTGTGTATGTAGTAGATAAAGAAATTGTTATTTTTGTTAATATACCGTAGCAATAATAATAAAAATTATTATTGTTGTTGTTATGACACAGATCAAAATATGTTTTTGTGGGCTTTTTAGAGATGCCAGTGTCTTTTAAATTGTTTTATCGTTATTTCTAAGCCAGAAAAATATTTTCTAGGTTGCATAGAAAAATACACATGCTTAAGTTTAATGTCCATAAATAATACACTTAAATGTTTGAGTTAAGTTGAAGTTTCCTTGTGTCTCTTTTCGATTAAATATATCAATATAATACCATCAATTTACGAGTATCGGTTGTGATATCTTATGACATAACACATAATTGTTTATATCGTTTGATCATGCTGGTTTATCTCTTTTGAAGTTGGTATTCCACAAAACAATGAAAGTAACCATATGGCATTAACACTGACCATTAACATTGGATACCAGTTTATTATATGTATTCGCTCAGTACTTTTCTCTTCCGCTTCTCGGTCTCCTGGTAGTGTTATGACCAATTTAATATCGTGTGCGGTTGGCTGTCAAGAATATTTTTCTGGCACTATTGTAACATAAAGTCGAACATAAAAATAGTCAATAAAATAATTACGTTCTTTGATATTTTGAAAATAAGTTGGTATGTATTATTTAACCCTTTATAGGGCAAATGAAGTATTTAGAATTTGAATTTTGAATGTTATATTTTGGAATACTTATCCCCGCATAAAATAAATTCGATAAAAAATATTTTTCAGATTTTCAGAAAAACTAAATTATTCATCGGCCAAAATGTTTTATTTTATTTTTTATTTTATTTTATTTATTTATAAACGGCATTTCTGCCATTTACATATATGTGGTATAAAGAGTGCTTAAAAATAAAAATATAAAAAAATCGAGTATGATGTATTAATATACTCGTACTATACATATTATAAATGACTTGAAATACATACATATTTCTAAGAAATTATACAATAACAAAATACATTAATCAATCAAATTATAATTATTTTAACCCAATCCCCTGAAGTCGATTTGCTCTTTTTGATAAAAATATGTCACTTTATTTTTTAAGTTAGGTAGAGATAAACTAAATATATTAAAATATGATGCATATTCATTACCGGTATTCTGTAATATAAAAATAAATGAGTTATATTGAGCTACCGTTCGACAATTTTTATAGTAAAATATTGTAGATGTTCTGCCTTATCTTAATCTATTAACCGATGGTTGTTTAGAGTCATATAAGAAAATAAATCTTTACAATAAAAATACTCAGATATTCTTTATAAAATTTTATTACAGAATTTAAACAATTACAAATAAAAATATAAATATCAGTAATTATATTTTTTATAACCGTTTTGACAACGGCATAAACACATGGATTTCTAGGTAACCGCGCCAATTTCTCGCGGTTGAAACAATAACTTAACCAACGACCGCTCTGGACAACGTATTGAAGTAATATAGTTAAAATTTCTATGAGCGGTGTTGAAAATAAGACCCTTAAAGCGACGGATTAATATATTAACCAATTTCTGCCTTTGCACTATAAAGGGTTAAGAAATCTCTTAGTACAACCCTTTCAACTTCAAATGTTCAAATATATAATCGAAAACAATGAAGGAATCATTTTTTCATATTTTTTGCTTTTTGAACGACAGTTTAAAATACAATCTGATTGAATCATTATTCATCACATGGGTAATCTGAACGACTTGTTTAAAAATAATAAATACAAAATATAAAAGTAAATGTGATTAGTGAAACAAAGTAAAATAAACAAAGCTAAAATGAATACCGACAACGATGGAGACTCTTTATCGAGCAATGAAGATGATAGAATAAACAAACCTAAAGAAAGAAAGACAATTCATCCATCCCGATACGCCCACATTCTCAAGCTCAAAACGACTGATGAAGATTCAAACATTATCACCATCTGTTCCATACAAGACTACAGAAACTCAGGCGCATTTGACAGCGATGATTCTTTCCCTAAGAACGATGACTATTTAGTATCATTTCCTGATGATGAAAGCAGTCTGTATTCAATCACCGATGATAACAGTTCATCCTTTAGAAACAGTATTTACTCGGTAAAAAGTGGACAAGAATTATATTCTTTGATCGATGCAAAACTAGCTGAAACAATATCAGTTCTAGATGCAAGCTTAGATGAACTTAATAAACAGCACTTTGAAGAAAAATGTAAACAAGTATATGCAGAAACAAATGTTAAAAAACTGGATTCAAAACAAGGTGTAACACGAAAAATTTCCAGTGATGTAGATTTACCATCAGCAGTGCCAGAGCATCTTTACCATTCATTTGTTTCTCAGAGTTATGCAAGAACAGACGACATTAGACCTAAACGCGATGATTTTAAAAGTTTCATATTTGATGAGGGAAAAATAGGTGAAGTTAATAAAAAACACTCTAAGCTATTTGAAGATATACAGGTGACAGAAGAAGAATGCCCAATCGTCATAATTAAGATGAACAGAGCTGCTTGCATACAGAGGGCGCTGAAATGGTCTGGATTCAAAAAGGTAACCATGTTGCATTACAATTTTTTAGAATAAATGAACATTTTTTTCCTTAAGATTTCAAACTGTAGTAAAAAATGGTATTACAAACAGGCGCACGAAGTATATAAAAAAAAGTATTTTTGCGTGTTTTAACGCAAATTATTGCATTTGTTTGTCATGGAATCTAATTTTTTTTAATTTAAGATTCAAATCGCCATGGATACTCGTATTTGCCTAGTTATTCGAATATAATTAACAGTTCAATCGTTAGTTTAACTGTTAGCTGTCTTCTGGATGCAGATGATGCCGTACTTTTTGCTAGCAGCAAAGAAGACCTACAATTCTTGATAACAAAAGTCTACGATGTATGCTATACGATGAATGCTAGAAAAGCGATTTGCTTATGAATGTTGATAAATCGAAAGTTATGGTTTTTGAAAGGGATGAAAATAAAACTCAATGTGAGATCAGCGTGAACGGATATATTCTGAATCAGGTAGAAATATATGTATATCTGAGAAGTATATTTACTGGGGATGGAAAGACTTAAAAATATATTAAAAGAAGGGTGTGTGCTGGGAAAAGGGTGAAAGTGGCACTGAAATCTACTTTGGCAAACAAATGTTTATCGCATGAGGTAGAACTAGCAGTTCGAAATGGAGATCTAGTTCCAACTTTTATGTATGGGAGCGAAGTATGGAATTGGAAAAATGATGATGAAAGTAGGTTAAATGCTGTCGAAATACGATATTTCAGGCGAATGTAGGGTAAAACGATGTATTATAGGTGCACAAATGTCGAGATTCGTGAACTGTGTAAGGCTGAGACTTGCATTAGCGACAGAATCAAGAAAAGGGTGCTGCGATGGTTTGGACAGACAGCAAAAAAACTGCTAAAAGGATCTGTGATGCAAATGTTGATGGATGCAGAAAACAAGGAAGACCGAGAAAGACATGGCCCGATCAAGTCCATCAAATACTTGAAGATGGACATGTCAAGAGTAGAAATAATCGGTCTGTATGCAAAGACAGAGTGATATGGCGTTCTATCATCTCTGCCTACCCCTGCGGGGAAACGGTGTAATGGTTTATTGTTGTTGTTTAATGCCCGATGTAGCATGTTGTCCATGTTAGCAAAAAAAAAGAAATTAAAACAGAAAAAAAAAACTTTTTTTTTTCATTATTTTTCCCAGTATTTGCATCATAAAAAACATACATAAAAATATGTTTTAGTCAGAATTAGAAAAATTGGGCATAAAGGGCTAAAACAACTCATTCCTTTAAAATACTCGGTAATACTCGTATTTACGAATTGCAACAAACAAAGGGAACATTTTAGAACAGCGAGATGATAGAGAGGATAGATGAAGCGGAGTGATAATATTTTAACCATAAGCGTCCATTTTGGCATTTTGTTCTGAAGCTTGTTATTTAAATACGTATAATCTCTTCAGCATGAATAATTTAACAAGGTTACAAACATTCAAAAATTTAATAAGGTAAGTATTTTTATTTTAGAACAAGCATACCCCCCAAGTTTTCCGATTAACGATAAAAACTTTGCTGCTGTATCTTGTATCTCCAATCACCGTCGTGAAAGAGTTCCCAAACTTTTACGAAATCATACCGAATCAAATATCATTGTGATGCGGAATGTTCTATCGATCAATATTGCCTACCATTGAAAATGGGTATCGACAAAATCTAAAATAAAAGTATCTCAAATTAAAATTAATTATTAATAATTTTTATAAACACGAATCGAAATCACACATTTTAAATATTTCGATTCAATAATTATTTTCCATGTGAGTGACAAAAAATATCTGCATAAACAGAGAGATAATCATTAAGTAAAACAAAAACTCATTAAATGTCAAACGTGTTGATTTAGGGTTATTAAAATCGAACTTTTTTATGGAGTACTTTAAGCATCAATTGATTCTTTATATGTAATTAATTTGAATGTTTTTGGACAACGTTTTCAATATTTCCAAATTTTTGCAGAGAGGCTGGATTTTCTCTTTAGGGAGTTGATTAAATCTTAATTTGTTGCAACAGAGAGGAAAAACATTTTAAATAGCAATTTATATATTACTTATAAAATTTGTAACTTACCTGTAGAAAAGATGACCGTTCGCCACTGCAGTCAACACATCCTGGCTAGAACATCATTATAATATTAATACATTATAAAAATAAAACAAATAATAAAATATATTTTGTCCCGATAAACTATTAAATAATAGTTTGTCATCGGGTGCTCAGACATTATTAAGAATCAAACAAAAGAGTACAGACATAATATTGTATACATATAAAATAATAAACAAATATTATTTTAACATATTACAACAGAGATGGAGAACATTTAAGAGAAGCTAATATAGAAGTCTAGGAATCTACAGGTCATCTACTAGGCGTTGCCTAGTATGTAGGTGAAATAATTCAATTGGATGAATCTCACCCGCATAAATAAAGGTTGCAGCTCTTTAACTTCACAAACATCAACAAATTATTTATTTATTTATTTATTTATTAACGGACATTGTCCATGTATACAATTTATAAGGTTTAAATATTACAATAAAAGAGTAGTTTAAAACATTTAAAGAAAAAAGAAAGAAGCATTGACAAACATAAGGGACATCGAGACAAGATCTGGACTATTTATTTAGTGCTCGTTTAAATCGTTGTAAACTTAAACCAAAAAAGTCCAGATCCTGTCTTGAGTTAACAATACGACAAAGGCGGGTCATTGGAGAATTTAGGCCATAGTTTGTTCTATGCTGATCGATGAACAGTACTTCATTGTTTCTCAATCTACGAGTCGGAATATTGAATTTTACTTGTCCCAGTAATGATGGAACATCGATTATACCATTTAGTATGCCGAACATATATATGGAGTCAATATTAGTTCTACGTTTTTGTAGACTAGAAATATTTAACATTGACTCTATTTCAGCATAAGAATAATTATCTCTCTCTAGTCCAAGCATCCACGCTATTTTTCGAAGCAAGAAATAAAAGAATTGAAGGAATACAGATGTTCAAATATGGACAGAATGGTGAAGGTTACACAGTGTGTAAAGTGGCCACTTAAACCAGCCATTGACAGGTCATAAGACCTGTATATGCCTAGACTTCTATATTACCTTCTCTTTAATGTTCTTCACCTCTGTTGTAATATGTTAATATAAACAGCTCCCCGGGGAGTTGAATCCAGTCCTTGTCTGTAAAAATTTGAACAAACTCAAAATATTGTTGATATATTGTTTTGTTTTTGTTATTAACATATTAATTGTCTTTTATTTTTACCATGTTTAAGTTCATTACTATTTGACAGCATTATATTTATACGAATTCATAGTTTATGTTTCAGAAAGCGTTGTTTTACAATCACTAAAAGCTTTAAAGCTTTTAAGAAAAAAAATATTGAATGGTTAATGTGTAACAAAACTTTATTTTGATTACCATTTAATGTCATCTATTTTAATTTTTATAAATAAATTTTCTGTAAAAATTAGGTATGCTTTTAGTTCTTAATAGTGTTTATATTACTTTTCTCTTTGTAAAGAAAAAATAAGAAACCTGCTGACAAGCCGGTTTCGCGGTTTAGTGGGTTTTATTATTTTTATATTTTCTGTTTCATGTTTTTACCTTCTTTAATAAAAATATATAAATATAAATATTAAAAAAATATATAAAAAAAACTATGCGCCGTTGTTTGTCAACCATTTTGGAAGTTGTATTACAAGCATGTTGTACAAACCTGAGTCAGCCTCCCTTTGTGTGATTTTTCTCGATTGCGCATATTCCTTAAATATTCTTCTGAACTTTTGCTCGGATCAGCTGAAACTTTACATACGAACGGTGCCACTTTGCTCGCGACGCTCGTTAGCTACTTTACTACTCCGGTAACAACAGGCGACGTATCTTAACATATGAATAGAAGGAATTGCCATCGTGGTGTGAAATATTCGCTCACCTGATCAACTTTCCACGCGCCACACAGCTTTTCCCCTTACGATTCACAAGATGTTTCGGGAAAACACAATTGAGAAAAGTACATAAATATTTCTTACTCGCTAACTTTACTCAGCCAGTTAAATTTTGTGAACAACTCCAATGAAACACTAATTATATTAGATTAGTCAATTGTACATAGTTACACCAAAATTAATGTTAACACTGCACAGTCAAGCGTCAGCTAATTTTCAAGGAAAATCATTTGACAACAATTCAATTTAGCATTAAATCTTGTACACTTTAGGCGGTTTCATTTGGTTTTAAATTCATGTTTTTCTCTCGTTATTATCGGAACATAGTGATTACTTGTGTGCTTATATAAATTAATTATTATTTATCATATAAGCAATGCAGTTCTTGTACCGACCCTATTTCAAGAAAGTCAAGTATTCGATTATAAAAACAAGGATGAAAGTAGGCAGAATGCTATCTAAATGCAATATTTCAGGCTAATAAGTGGTAAAACTATTTACGATAAGTATTTATGTAACATCATCAATATAATATTTGGTACAAAATATAAGCGTTTGTAGTGTCTAGAGTTGATTATTGTAATGGTATCTATGCAGGTCTACCAATGAACAAAATGACTCACTAACAGTCTATATTGAATGCTGCAGCGAGACTTATTTTCGGAATCTCTAAGTTCAGTCATATCACTCCACTGCTTTGGGAATAGCACTGGCTACGTTTTCCACAGAGGGTAGAATACAAACTTTGTTGGCTTATGTATAAATTACTGCACAACTCTACTCCGGAATATCTAAGGGAACTCTGCATTTCAGATGAACTAGCTGACAGGCGTCTCACGCTTAGAGCAGCTGCGTCTACGGTGAGAGGAAAAGTTATTATACTTCTACGCAAACAGCACACTAAATTTAGTGAACGCGCATTTACGGTCGCAGGCCCTATGGTATGGAATGCTCTCCCGGCAGAGGTACGAGGCTGTGAAAGTGAAGTGGTCTTTCAGAAAAAAACTTAAAACCCACTTGTTCTATTAATCATTTGAATAAATACGTTGCATTTGACAAAAAAATAAATTGTTTTAATTAAATTACAAATTCAAAAGCTTCAATAAAGGGAGGGGTGCTATGATGGTTTGGACACGTGCGACGAATGAACAGTGAAAGAACCAAAAAACGACTGAAAATATTTATGGTGCGAATATTGATAGATGCAAAAAAACGAAGAAGGCCGAGAAAGACACACCTCAATCTAACAAAAACTCGATGACGGATATTTCGAAAATCGGAATGATCGGTAAACTTGATTGAAGATGTATGAATGTAAAGGAAACGAGGTATGTATGCAATGACAGATTGGTGTAGCACTCTATCTACTCAGCCCACGGCGTTAAACGACGTGAAAGTTTTCAATATTTTTCGTCTTTTTTGTGTGATGCCATCTGCGTTAGACTCGTTCCGACGTTTTGGCTGCCATTGCAGGAGTCATCTAAGGGTAAACTATGTATTGTGAAGAAAAACAACAGCAACTTTAGCTGAAACGTTGCATCGCACCGAATCCAACTCACATGGAATCACCCAAAAAAAGACGATACATATTGTTAAGGGTGACCGATAAAACTTTCGCACCGATTGACGTAAAAAGTGTGTTTGAATATGAATAAGATTCTTAATTGAAATTTCCTTCTTCTTCACGTGTCATGTCAGGTCCCCCCGACGTTGACGATCACTTGGGAGAAAGCTTCCCTATCCTGAGCAGTGCAAAACAGCTCCTCCACAGTTCTATGCCGAGCCGGGAGATTCTTCGCACCCCTGGTCCATTTAAGGACCGCCCGGGACTCGGGGCCATAGTTTGGTTTCTCTTCATAGTGATATCCTGAAAATTATTGACCGAAGTGGTTTCCCGTTGCCTTCTTCGGTGGAATTTTTTGTCGTGGTTACCTACCCTTAGCTGGAGGGGTCCCGTTTTATGGCGCCGGACACTCGCCATTCATCCTCTCCCTATCTGCTATGGCACTGATGTTAATGCCAGTGGCCACATTGCCCAGGGCTCGCGGGGCCAAAGAGACCACTCATGGACGCTAGGGAGTAGGACTATTGGTAGTGTTGCTGAGGGAATGCAACTGCGGCATTACATGGCATTTTATAGGTACATATACTTTTTTTCAGAATACGGTTAATTTTCAAAACCGTACCATTTTTAATACAATTTACAAGTTTTAAACAATTATTTTTTATACTTACGCACCCACACACATGCACCCTCTCCCTCATTCATTCCCACATGCACCCTCTCCCTCATTCATTCCCACATGCACATGTATCCTCTTCCTCATTCATTCACGCATACACACATTCACATACACATGAATACAATCGTCACACAAATACAATTACTAAACTTCTTTTCTTATATATTATGTCATTATATTTACAGTGGATTTTTTAAATTGGCTTTAGCATTGTTAAGATTTTTCTACTTATTTTGTTTATGTAATAGCTGTAAAAATCCCAAATAAAATAAAATAAAATAAATTAAAAAAATAATAATATTTTCTAGCAAAATATGCACCACCGCGGCCCTACCAAAATTTGAGCCCCCAATTGAAATCTATTCTCGTGAATTTATTCCTTAGGCGCTCGCAGAATTGATCATATATGTATGTATATGTGACATCGCGGTTTCAGCGTAAAGTCTTTTATCGAATAACCTTTAACGGGTGTAAAGAAATGGAAAATATTCCACTCGATACAAGCCACTTCTCCCACCATTTTATACTAAGTGACATGACAATATTCAAACGACGCGACGTACCATTCCTAAATTGAATTTACAAATCCGTCACACAATATACATATGTACGAGTACACACTGTTCTTCCCCTGGATTATTTCCTTAGACTTATTTATTTCCGTTTTTCTTGTTTAACATGCTCCTTCTCACGTTCAGAGAACAGGTGGCAAGTGTATAATAGGGTTGGTCGGGAGGTGAGACTATTGTGGCTTTTAATTTCAACTTTTGTAGAAACTGTTGAAAACATAATTTTCAATGCTTGAACAGTTTTGTTCTTAAGGATTTAAAAGGAAAATGAACAATCCCATTACTAATTAGTTAGAATTTTAATAAAACGTGTTTTATTTGGAACTTTTGAGCGATATCAATTTTCGTTTTTTTGTATTTTTTAACCTTCATTTTCCACGTAAATAATAATAATAATAACAATAATAATCAAAGTTTGTTAACGAAAATAACAATAACTTTATCTATTACATAAACATTTAGGTAATATTTTCATTAAAATTATTTATTGACAATTCTTGATGGAATTCCATTGTAATGATGTAATAACTTATATTTCCATATAAGTTATTAATTTAAATACTTGGTAAACTGTCCACTTATTTACATTTTTAACAAACAATTAGCGCTTTCACCCTCTAATGGCATCTTCAGACTGGAGAGCCATCAGAGGGTGAAAGCGCTAATTGGTCAAAACAAATAAGTGGAAGTGTACCAAGTATTTTTTAAATTAATAACTTATATGGAAATATAAGTTATTACATCATTACTTTGGTAATAGATTTCTCTGGATCATGTCTAGTCTGCCTAACTAGGTACAACCTGTTTTAAGGCAGACATTTTTAAACAAAAATAAAAAAAAATATTATTACCTACTTGTTAATATACTAAAGAGTTGTACAATATTATTTATTAGGAATTTATTTTTAGTAAATTTTCCGATTTTTCTCGACCTAAATACAGTAACCATTTTTTTACGAATTTGTTAAATTGAATCCTGGTCATGGTTTAGCAATCTTTGGGTAACATATTGAATATTTTCCGGCCCAGAAACCTGAAATTTTTTTGTCCGAATTCAGAGTTTGTGATAGACCCCATGACCCATCCTCTAGTTTGACTTCTGGTAGTGCGGGAGTGTTCCCTTTGGGATTCGATATAATAATTTACTTGCACAAACATTATTATTCTAAAAATATGTTATTTTATTATATATAAAATCTCGAATTCCTCAAATAACTTGACGCTGGGGTACCTGAAGAGCTTTTTAAAATTATTTTAATTATCGATTTTTGAGCAGATTTGAGAGATTTTAATATCAATTTGTTAGTGCCTCCCCATCCTATTATGCCATAAGTTATAATTGAATTACATAAAATAAAATATAGTTGCTTGAGTTTAATTAGGGGTAAGATGTTACGTAATGACTTAAAGATATGGGAAAGTTTTATAATTTTTGTGTGATGATTACATTTCTTTTTTTTTTAAATGCGTAATAACTTTAGTCGTGGAATTAATTTATAACTAGACATATTTTTTTGATACAGATCTTTTTGTGAAATAAAACCAGCACCCAGGGGGAGTGTTTTCGACTCGAAACTGCTCTCAGTTAAAAATCCTAAATACAGGAATCGAGTGGAGATAAATCCGCCTCTTTTTGTGGTGATTGACGCGATTACCTATCATTCTTAAAGTCCTTGGTTCAATTTGCTGCAAGATGGTCGTGAAATATTGATTTTTTAGGTTTTTAAACTGCAGCGTTTCATCGTAAGACTAACCACTTTATTTTTATGAAACGGATAATCATAATTACCCCTCATTTAGTATACTCTTGCAATGCTCTAAGTACTATATATTTTTTTATTAATCCGAATTGTCACAAGCATTTTTTTTCAAATGCATATTTTCTTGTAATTTTAGAAATTTTCATGCTGCTGATCCAATTTAAAACAATATTATATGCATACTCAATCTGAGATTGTTATCAGGAGCACATACGGGTGCTGAGATCTTGGCAAGCGTAGCTAATGCTTTCTCCCGTTTCTCATTAGCAACCGAGGCTTTCATATCAGGCTAAAATACCAGGCTAACAGAGATCTGCTGGCGGTATGCGGTACGCTGAGCACTTAAACGTTCTGCAATAGTCGGAGTAAAAAAAAAAAAATTTATTCTCACACTTGAAAATAATACAAATAATGGTGTTAAACGTTAAATCTAACTACAGGCACGTTAATTTTTTTATCTAACGGGCTATTTGTTTTGTTTCAATATACATTTGCAATCTGGTATTATCGGGGGCACATAAGTGTATATGTAGATATTTGGCAAGCGTGGCTAATGCTTTCTCCCGTTTCTCATTACCGAGAACCATACCCCTGCCTTCCGCCCAACCAGGCTATCGGAGGAAAGTTGGCAATGAGCGTTGCACTGAATCGTTCTGCATTTTGAACACACAAGTTCTACGAAGCCAAGAATATCAAATTCTACTTCAATTTTTTTCACGAAAAAAGCATGAATTTAAACCCATATTACTTACACATCTCTTAAAAAATCTGCGTAGCATATTCAAAGTTTGGAAATAATGGAGTTCTATGTAAGTTTTTTCATACAAAAAAATGTAATTGAAATAAGGTAATTACTGAAAATTCAAAGTTAAATTAAACTACAACCTACTGTTGTCATGTTATTAATTGTAACTGTCCCAAAATTAGTTTTCTTACAATATTATGGTGAATCGTTTGAATAGATTCACCTTTGCGTTTAAAAATAAAATTTATTATAGCGGATAGTAAATTAATTCTCCAAACAGATAATATGAGATAGTGGATGTAGCCAACAATCTATTGGAAATTTACTCAGACCAGAGAAAATCAACATGTATGGTACTACTAACCTGGTGTAAAGTCCTCTTCCTTAACGGCGATCAGATCACTCTGTCAGGGAAATTGGTGATCAGGAACACTGCAGGCACACAATTTCGTCTGGAGGCGGCGGATGATGATGCACGTCGATGAATTGATGATAAATTTGCGACGTCGTGAGTTAAGGCGAAGTTATAACAACTTACACGGCAAATAGCGGACAATATTGATTTATTTATGTATTTAAAACTTCAAGTACAAAGAACAAGTACTTTGGCGGAGTCATTGCTAAATGCAATATCTTCCAGCCAATCAAAAAACAGACTGGTCAAAAGAAGAGATTGGTCAAAATTTTGTCCTAAAAAAACATAAATATTTATTGAAAGATACATACATATGTGAAAATAAAATATTTGAAAAAACCTTATTAATTGGAAGAAACAGCTGTTTTTTATTGGGAGATAAGGGTGGCACATATTAACATTGAAAATGTGAAATCAGACTATGAGTTTGGAAGGAAAGAGAAAAGGGAACTAAGGAAAAAAAGGGATAAAAAAATACATTTCAGAAAAAAAGCGGTTATACGTTTTTTAATTCAAAAAGCGCGCTAACATGAACATTACGTATTGTACATTTTGTGTATTTTGTAGTATTTTTTTTTTATTTCAAACTTACTGTAATTTGAAAACCAAATCAATAATAAATTAAGAACACACTAATTCAATATTTATGCTTTATTAAGTTAGTCCATAGAATTTTTTAAACTGTCCAATTTCCGAGAGTCTGTTGCTTGGATGCGAAATATTTAACACGCCATATTATGTCGACAGAAAATACTTTTGTGATTTTTTAAAATTCGATTAATTGTATTATATATTTACTTTATTTTTACGCCTTGGCTAAGCAACAGTCATGCTCCGTAACCAGTCGACATATTTTTCAAATTTCGGAATATTATAAAGTATATGTTGCGTTGTATAGTAACATTATGAATACTGAAGAAGTTAACGTTTTGCGTGACTCTGAATCGGTATTTAAATGTGTATGTAACATTATATTGGCAAATTAAACTTCGTAAATTATTACAAGATACAAAAGTCAATTCATAGCTATTTTTATCACCAAGAATTGTGTTCTACATTATTATAATTTACCGCTATTGGGATGATAGAATGCTTCCGCTGGCTTTGATTTTAGAGTAATAATGTTGATTTTACGATCCTTCAACAGTTACTGGAAGATGATTCAAGGTTTGTTATTTATTGATTTTCTCAGATGTATTTACATTCAATAAAGAAACTTTTCGTAATTTCTATTTCATCAGTTTCTCTAGCTGAAATAGATTATTTTTTTAATTTAAATCTTTCCCGGCGAATGGTTTTAATTCGTTGAGTATCTATTTATTGTGCATCATCAATTATTGCACAATATTACACTACCTATCACTTTACATAAAAGCTTTATACGTTTCCTAGTAGTTGACTATATTTAAATATGTATTTCAACAACAACAACAAACCATCACGCCATCAGGCAGAAAGGATAGAACGCCACATCGCTCTATATTTGCATACAGATCTCGCTTCCTCTACATTCAGACATCTTTTCATGCACCGGCGCCGATTATTCCAACTTTTGACATGTCCATCTTCAAGTATTTGTTGGATTTGGTCATTCCATGTCTTTCTCAGTCTTCCTCTATTTCTGCATCCATCAACATTCGCATTGTAAATATTCTTAGCCGTTTTTTCGCTGTCCATTCGTTCTGCATGTTCAAACCAGCTCAGAGCTCCTTTCTTGATTTTGTCCATAATGCTTGTCTCAGCCTTACAAATTGTACGGATCTCAACATTTGTTCATCTATCGTTCATAGTTTTACGCATTTCGACAGCATTCAGCCTACTTTCATCCCTGTTTTTCCAAGTCCATACTTCGCTCCCATACATTAGGGTCGGAAACAGGACTCCGTTGTGAACTGTAACTTTTGCCTCTTGTGACAAACATTTATTTGACAAGGTCGATTTAAGTGCGCCATTTTTAAAAAAATATAAATTTCCATTTACCCAAGATTTATAAAAAAAATTAAACAAGAATAATAAAAAAAATTAACCTAAAAATTATACAACATATTTATAATACTAACATATTTCGATTAATAAATATATATTTTTTTAAATATAAATTTCACTTTACCCAAAATTTATAAAAAAAAAATTCCTAAAAATTATACAACATATTCAGTAGAAAGTTTAAACAATTCAACAATAAATGTAAAAAACAAATTAAATAATATTTTTTTTTTAGTAATATAACAAGAAAATCATTAGTACTGTTTCATACAGCTGGGCAAAGTGAACTAAAAATTGTATATATTATGAAATGCATAAATAAATATAATTACCATTCACCATCTTTAAAAAAGTTCAAAAGGTTTGTTCTATAGGAACAATACCCTACACTAAATATATCAGATACGTGGGAATAACCAATGCCGAGTTCATGAAGTCTGTTTAATACGGCATTACAAGTATACACTGTCCGTGAATTGTTGCTACAAAACGGTGGCACCTGTCTAGTTTTTTTTCCAGGCACCCTGAAGTTGATTTTATATCACAATCTGGATAACGCATAGCACTGTGCACTATACTATGAATTATAATAATAAAATTTATGCATTGTCTCGCAAAAATTTCCTATGATAGTCTCTTCCCTTGACAAAATCCAATTTCTAATATTTTTCTTCAAAACGGCTTACTATATAAAAAGTGTTTGGCGGCCTCCGGGTGTATTGGTTAAGACGCTTGACTCACTCTCAGAAGGTTGCGGGTTCGATTTTCAGTTTTTTCCTGGCGTACTGTGTCGTATTTCCTCACTGTAATTATTGCCTTCTGGCCTGTTGTAGTGCAAAAAATTGCGACGTTACAAATAATTTGATATACGAGTATATTTAATTAAATTGAATTCATTAAATTCAAACTTTTTGTGATTTTTAATATAATAAATAAATTAAGCTTCATATGATAAGTAATCATGTGGCCAGTGTCTCGGACTCGCGGATCAAAGGTCCACGGTTCGAATTCCACTCTACCCTAACTTGAGTCTTATTTTCTAATAGTGAGTTCTTTACAACCCTGTAGAATATTTGGGTTTATCATAAGAACGCAAATATTTATTTTCCCATAAAAAATAGAACCCACACAGTATAATAAAGCTATTTTAATGCTATTTTCACTTTGATAATATGTTTTTTATTTTAAAAAGAAATAACCCGCTAAGGCTCTATTTTGAGACTTATCAGCAGGTGTGATAGAGGGGATATGGAAGGAGGTAATGAAAAATACGCCATAACACCCAAACCAATTGACAAAAAACATTTCGTGGATTTTTTTCTTGCAACTTGCGGGAATCGA
Source organism: Micrasema longulum (assembly GCF_059751315.1). Classification (NCBI taxonomy): domain Eukaryota; kingdom Metazoa; phylum Arthropoda; class Insecta; order Trichoptera; family Brachycentridae; genus Micrasema; species Micrasema longulum. The sequence continues at coordinate 381,580 of NW_028278146.1, read as the reverse complement.
ACCCGTGACGCCAGTTTCATATTTGGCATTTCTATCTCATATTAATTAATTCGATAAAACGCTGTAACACAATCTACCGAAGAAAATAATGCTACGGGAAACAGGGGTGAAACACAGATTTAACTTTAACTAAAAAATATATTTGTAAATATCAATCGGCCAGTGGGCGATTGTCTATCTTCAGTCGGATAAACGTTTATTTTGGTTCCGAATGATCGCATAAATAAGTGGGAAAAATATAGCCGCCATCTTCGCTCTGACGGTCAATAAATTGCCTTCTGGAGGCCAACTTGAGAAATAGAGACTCAGCGAAGAGATTGCATTTTATGGGACCGAATTGAATTAAAACCATCCATCCTTAACCGTCTACGGTCTAATAGAAGTAAACAGAGAATACAAGAGATATTATTTCTCTGCGATCGTGCCTCGCTCGCTCATTGCAAGCTTTAATAAGTTAAGACCATTCAAAATATAATATCGTGGGTATACTGGCCAAAAACGTTAACTCGGAATTATGCGTATTTAACCTAATTAAGCAGTTTTGTACAGTTTTTAACGCTCTACAAACTGGCAAAATACACTAAGTTATATTAAATTTCATATATCTGTAGTTTTAAAAATAATTTAATGAAAACTTTAGAGAAGGGAATATGGAAGTACATGCATTTACGGGGCTTATGACCTGTCATTGGTTAGTTTAAGTGGCCACTTAACACACTGAGTACATGCCGTGGCGCAGTTGGTTAGACGGCCAACTGTGAAAAATCCAAGAAAGTTTTTTTTCTCAATTGGTCTGGGTGTTGTGGTATATTTTTCACTACCTCCGTCCATATCCCTTCTTTCCCACCTACTGACAAGCCTCAAAATAGAGGCTTAGCGGGTTATTCCTTTAAAAAAATATTAATATGTCAAGTCGTATACGGGTTATTTTATTCAGGCTAAAAGTTTAAATAACTTAATTTTTCCTCAATATAATTTTGAAAGGAAAATAATTAAAAACATATTCTTAAATGAGCACTTAACTTCTGACTTTATTTAAAATAATATAAAAGAGTAAAATTGGAACAAAACTTAAATGCTCGAATTCTCAAAACAGGGATTTGAAGTTTTTTGCCAGTATACCAACGATATATGATAGGTACGTACCACGATATTCTATGTATATATTTTTTCAAGATCCGTCAACTAAAAACATATGATTACACCGTTTGTATTTGTAATAATAAATACTGCCAACTAAAGGTGGTTCTAAACGAAAATATGAAAACAATTATTCATAGATGGCACTTTTAGATTTTTTTATTAAAAAATATAATATTTCCGTTAATTTTTTATGGAAATTTTACAAAATTTGGTTTGCGGAATATTTACACAATATTGATTGAAACAAATACCATAAAAATATAATTTAGGTCTTTTTCACAATATGGTGTACAAAACAAAAAAAAACTTATCTTATTTTTTGTTTTGTATTTGTTACAATCAATATAGTGTATAGTTTCCGTAAATCAAGTTTTGTAAAATTTGCATTGAAAATTAACATGAAAATGGAATTTTTCTATAAAAAAAATGATAAAAGTGCTATATATAAATTATAGGTTTCTTTTTTTCACACAAAGGTTAGATATTTGGTTAGATAAAGGTTAAAAATGTACTTCTAGCCGTATTTATATTTCTAAATATTTATATTCACTTTCAAATTAAATAATATCGTAGTTACAAGAAAATGGAAATAGTGTATTTTTTTTTAAACTAAAACAAAAATAAAATCGTGAATTTCGTTTTATTTATTATTTATTGAATAAGTTTGATTAACAGATTTTTTTTACCTGCCTCTTAAAATCATCAATAATAATAATAAATCTTCATCATCTGAATTATGTTAAGAAGGATCCAAAAGTTTTGAAATATTTTTCTGCTGAATTTTTTCAAGAAAATAATTCTCTTGTCTATGCTTTCCCCTCATGCAAACAGCCACTTCTTTGATATGTCGGTCAGTTTGCACGTGCTTTTTGCTATTTGGTCGATTTTTTCTTGCCATATCCACAAAAAAAGATTTTTTCGCTTTGAATTTTACGTGCATTCCCCCTTCCAATTCTCCGCTGTACCTCCACGCTATCAGATGACGCGACATTAGATCAGTGCTGTGAACGTTTCACGGTGACAGCGTCGCAATGTCATACATCATATTTCATTTAAAAAATCAAGTCATGTCATGACAGTATTTATAAAGTTTTACAAACACTGTCATGACAATCATGAACACATTTTTTCGTCGTTCAAGTAGTATTAAAGCATTTTAGCCGGAGTATTCCAGGTGCACTATTAAGAAATTCGCAAATTTTTTCCACCTTCAGGCTCAGAAAGGCGAATCATTTCATTAAATTTTTATTATTTTTGCTTAAAAAACAAATATAATCATCATCATAATTTTTCACAATTCCCTATCTGCAATCAAAAGTTTATAAGGCACTGCGATGGTACACTAATTGCACCATATCTCGATTTTTTTTTGTTATATGGAGGTAAAATGTACAGTCCAGGGACCATGAAATATTAACTATGTTGGGTCAATTATGTTGGGAATCAAACCAAAGACACCTTTCATGGTAAGCAAACGCGCTGACTGCGTGACTTTCATGATCATGATACAATAATATTGGATTCTAATGATTTTTTTAATAGGAAACCTTTTTATTTTGAAAATGTACAAGAAAATAACAATTTCATTTTAACTGAACCCAAGTTTATCGATAGAAAATCGGAACCTTTTGGTGATAGTTGGATTAGTATTACTAGTCTTGTTAAGTTAAATATGTAAATGTACATTTTCTAAAAAGCCCCCGTTTCCCCAACGGAAATGAACCTTCACTCTCCCGACACTAGTTTATTCATGTAATTAAACCTTTCCGAGTGTCCGACAATTTAAAAATGCATAGAAAACGAACCGCTCAGAAGATCTAGGAAGGAAGGAAGATCGTGTAAAAGAAAATTGAAAGACTTAAATATTTCAAGTTAGTGTCGACTAGTTCCCAAAGTGGCTTATAAAGAAAATTGCATTGACTTTTAAATTTCACCCTAATCAGATTCCAAAGTTTTGTGAGGAGCTTACGGGGCTCTATTATCTTCGAATTAAACTCGGAGAAAATAGTACAAAGGAGAAACGGGAAGGTTATTAAAAACCGAAGCTTCAGTTCTGAGGGGATGCTGATTCAATTTATGGGTATTTCTCCCACAGTAGTTTTTATTATGGCCGAAAGAACAAAGGGAAACAGATTGAAAAACTTTCCCACACCCTTCTGTTTATTCCTTTTTTAGGGTTAACATTTTCCGGAGTTTTCATTTTGAGAAATACCGAACAAAAAAAGACTCTTAGTATCGGTTTATTTGCGATATTTTAACACTGCTTGTATAAATTTGTACACCACAAAAAAGTGCTTACTTACGTTAAACGATATATTTTTCAACAATGTTTTGAGTATGTCAAAATGTTTGCCGACTGGCTGGATTCCCCCCCTAGGGAGTAATTTAGATCTAAATTTGCCTAAACTTCCATATTCCCTTCTCAAATGTGTTTTCCCTCTCTGTTGCAACAAATTTTGATCTAAAGAACTCCCTAGAGCAGGCGTTGACCAGTAGGTAAATTGATTCAGCCGGATGAATCTCACCCACATGATAAAGGTTTCAGCTCTTTTACTTCACAAAAGTCAGCAAATGGAAGAGTTGAGAAAATATTGATGTTTAAACATAGGCAGAATCGTGAATATTACACCGTGTGTAAAGTGGCCACTTAAACCAGCCAACGACAGGTCATACGCCCTGTAAATGCATAAATTTCCATATAGCCTTCTCAAAAATAACAAATGAAGATATATTTTTCATTATTTTCTTACTAGTATCATTGAAGAATATATCTTGCGTTTGTCTACCATGCGAGAGGTGTCGGGTATGATTCTTGGCATGGATGATGTAAAAATATTTATTTTAAATATACACTGCAGTATTTCATGGTCCCTAGACTAGCACCTGAAGCTGATCACCTCACCTTCACGTAATACAAAAATATTTAGATTTACAAATGGGTGACCGACTGAACCAAGATTTTGTGCCAAAACCGAACTTCGATTTCTGCTCTAATTTGAGCTGAAACCGAAACTTTTAAAAATAAGTTAAAGGTCAATTCAAAACGCTCAAAATTAAGCGTTTTTATACTCAAACCTCACGAGTTCATTAAAATAAATGTTAAATATAGTACACAATGAAACAAAAGACATCAATTTGACGTGACAACATACAACACTTACCAAACTAAAGGTATCAGGTCACGCGGCCGAGTCACGAGCCATAAGATGCGCCCGGGCACAGCCAAATGTAATCCGACACATCCCTACCGCAGGTTTCGGCTAAACCGAAATTTCACCCAATTTTCGGTCGAACCAAAAACTTCGGTCGGTCACTAATATCAATGCGATGCCCTATGCACCATTGAATGCAAAAGGAGGAATCATGATGATAATTAACCCAATTTATATTTTTTTACGATTAGAAAAAATGATTTTGCTAGATTTGTTTTAAAATATTTGAAAATCATTGCAATTTTATTTTCTTCGTAAACCTACGTCAACATCAATCTTCTTCTTCATGCGAGATCCTTCCCATATGTCTCGCTTACCCCAGTACTCATGTTTAAGGATAATAGTAAAAACGATTTGCTACAATACCCAGTATCCCGCAGGATAATATCTTTTGTTAAGGACGTCATTTCTCATCTCATTCCATTCTCCGTTCGATAGAATCGCAAAATGAAAACACCAATAACTCTGTATGTACCTACTTGGTTCTCCTAAACTCGATTAAATTCGTGATAGTTAAGGTTTTAATATCATATCTACATACAGGGGTCAGTCAAAAATTAATGTCTCCTTTTTTTCTCTACGTAAATAAAATTAGTTAAGTGAGAAATTTTAATTTGGCGCTGTTCCCCAAATCTTCTTCCACAATCTACCGCAGTAGCAGCTTTCTGCGTCAACAGGTGACAGTATTGCAGTCACTTGTAAAGTGGCTAACATCAACGTTTGTATTAGACAGCAATCTGTAATTGAACTCTTGAATGTAGAAGGTGATACACCCATTCGCATTCATCAATGACTGGAAAATGTGTACTGTGATGCAACAGTGAATGTCAGCACTGTTAGAAGATGAGTTCGTTGTTATAATGATACTGAAGGACAAATTCCGTTGGCTGACAAAAAGCGGAGCGGCAGGCCGTTGACTGCAGTGACTCCACGCAACATTCAGCGAGTCGATTACATTATTTGTGGTGACCATCGGATAGCTACAGATGAATTGTGTCGTATTCTCTCCTTCAGAAAAGTCAGTGTTATTACGATTATTTGACAACTGAGGTACTCAAAAGTTTGTGTTTTTTACCACAATAGAACACATGCCCTTGTTAAAAGATGGATCGTAACTGTGACAAAAATGGGCGGAGATTATATTGATAAGTGACTAATTAATTGTCAATAGTGTGGTTTTCAACCTATGAAGTGCGTTATAATTTTTCGGCAATTAAAAGGAAAAAAATAATAGATGGAAAAAAATTATCGCTGACCCTCGTATGCATGTACAAAATTTATTACTCAATATACAGTTATTGTATGTGAATTTTTGCTATTCTCGGGTGAAAAATTTAGGCAAACATCTTTATATGTAAACTGAATTTTTAGTGAGAAAAATTCGTATGAAAAAGTACTATAATAATTTCAATAATAGATACAACTTGAACGAAACTATTAATAATAAATTGCAGCAAAATTAAATAATTGTTGGAGTTTCAATTCGTTAACATGGGCAAAACAGGTTTATTTTAATTTTAATTTTTAAATCATTTAAAATTTTAAAAGAACAATAAACATCAATTACAGTCCTAAGAGTTTCTTCGAATCAGTTTTGGACTTAAATAATATTTAGATTTTTTTTAATGTACATATTCATAACGAGAAAAACACAAAGTAAGATTAACAACTTTATAAATAAATATATCACGACAATATAAGCCGAAAAACTTTTTTTACACAAACAAAATAAATATATAAAAGTGCTTTCAAGAATGAAGGAAGTGGTAAATCCAGGACTAAAGGAAATAAGGTCGTTAACATCACATGCTACGCAGACGATGCAACCATAGTGGCAGCAGTAGTGCAACGAACTTTCAAATTGTAGCCAATTTTTGGCCGAAACTGACCGAAACCGAAACGATAGGCCACTATGAATAAACAGTCGATGCCTATGCTTTCATATTCCCTTTTCTAAAATGTTACCCATCTCTGTTGTAATATGTATTTTTTTGTATTACTATGTATTTTTTTTGCTGTTGGATTATTGAAATAAATAAATAAAGTATACTTATAAAATAATTAAAAGAGTACGGTCCTCAAAATTGTCCGAGATTAAGTATACTGATGACTCTTTTTCTCAGCTTTTAACTTACAACACTTCCGGTGTTCGCTAAATTTATCTCTTTATTCATGTTCATGTCTTCCTGGTACAATAGTATAAATAATTATAAGTGTCACGAGACAAAGTAGAGCAGGTTTTGAATCACCTCCTTGACACCTATAAGTTTGTACACGGGACAGTATATATATAATAACTGCTAATATTCCGAAACATCAGGGTTACTAACGCCATGTTCTGCGATCCGGATACAATCAAATTTGAAAAGTGAAAAGTAAAGAAGTGTTAAACGTGTTTGCTTACAATGCGTCAGGACCCCGTTTTGATTCCCTGAAAGTTAACATGAAGTATTTATTTATGTCCGGAAAAATGAAAAATTTAGTTTTGTTAATGAAGTAGCCACAGAACTCTGGGATAGTGGTTTTGACTGATGGAAACTCATCATTATCATCAGTCCCTTTGCGCACCTAATGGTGGTACACCAATCGCAGCGTATTTTGATATTTTTTTGTAACATGAAAGTAAGATGATCAGACTTACGCTTCAGGTATCAGTCCAGGCACTATGAAATAATCTAGTTTAAAAAAACACATTTAAAATCAATATTTCAAATCAGCCATGTCCAGAATCGAACCCGAAACCTCTTGCATGGTAGGCAAACGCGCTGACCATTACGCCACGAGGCAGATTGTTTAAAAATCCTAAAAAAATAATTGAGTGGTTGGTGTATTCGCCTACCATTTTCGAGGTCCCGGGTTCGATTCCTGGCAGGGTGGATGCGAAGTATTGATTTTAACGGTGGTACAATACTACAATATTTAAAGACTGGCCAGTGTAGTGCTCCAAGCATCACTTATATATAAAATCAATGATTATATTAAATATAAATGAGATTCAGCTTACGTTTGTAGTTGGGAACTGCGTAGTTAAACAAGTCCAAATCCTTAATCTTCTCCTATTTTGATAAAGTACTAATTGCTCTGCCTGAAAATTAAAGTGTTCTTGATTAAAAAATGAAAGAAATGATAAGTTTAATTAAAGAAATTTAAAAAATATATATTTCAAGCTTATTATAGTGGTAGAAAGTACAATTCAAAATAACAGGGAAATATCACATACTAGGAATACCGATAAAATTATATAAAATGGATATAGAATAATTAATTGTATTTTCAAAATCAATATGGATATTATGGAGAAATGTTTTCATACATACATGTAAAAATGAAATTTAATAAAAATATGTGTTTGGCCTAGGCAGTTGTGATGTTAAGATTTGTGATAATATTCCAAAACTAATTTTAATGGCTAAGAACAAATAAATATGAATCGGAATGACCGTTTTTGCGGGAATTCAAAATTACAAATTGAAAAATATTTTTTATGCCACTATTTTTTTTTTACTTGAAAGTTTTTCATAGAACTTTATAACTTTAAAAATGTATAAAAATCGCATACGTAAAGAACGATGCTATAAAAACACAAAACCAACAATTAAACAGATGTCGCCTATGAGAATCGTCAAATAATGTTAAAGAACTCCTGCTTTGACTAGATATTTTTTTATATTTTTTTTTATTTACAATTTTAAAAAACCCGTTAGGGTTACATTAGAAATTTAATATTGTCTACTCATTGTATGTCTCATCTAGTCTAGTTAGTTCAGTCATCATGTGCTTTTTCAGATTGATTTTAAATTTGTCTCCTGTAAAAGTTTTCAAGTATTAAGGTAAGTCGTTGTAGTGTTTAAGTCCATTATGTAGTATTTGTGACTGTCCTGTGTTTGTCTTTGCTTTTTCAATATGATAGTGTTGTTGTTGTCTGGTGTTATATTTGCGTACGTCAGCATTTTTGACTAATATTACGTCGTCGTCTTGTATGTTTCCCAGTGTTATTTTGTGCACAATTTTTAAAGTCTCATATGCGAGTATACAACTTCTGAACATTGTGTAGTCACAAACATTAGGCAGAATGGTAAATGTAAACCATCCAATGATAGGTCATAAGCCCTGTAAATGCCTAGATTTCCACATTTCTTAATAATTATTTCAACTCAGATAAGATTAAAAATTTAAAGGTTTTTTTACGACTTTCGAATTTGTGGTTTGCAACCCTGTAGCGTCATAGTTGAATATACGCGCATCATTCGCGAGTCAGCGGACGAGGCATGGTGCGGCGCTGGCGCTGCTATCGCCGCTGGCAACCTGCCAACACTTGAAGCAGTACTTTGTACTTCCCGTGACTACACTACTCCAGTGTCTAGAGCATGATCTTGAATATTAGATGCTACTAGACTAGATGACTTCAAAAGAAATATTATACTCGCTTAACATATTTTTTTATGATTAGCGAATATAAATAAAATAAAAACTTTATCATGAAATTTTATCAAACTGACGAATGCAACACAGAAAAATGCAATTATTTATAAACTCCTTGAGTCAATTAATTTTTTCGGTATATTTACTTAATGTGTATTTTTTTTTCTGTTCGTCGCAACTTAAGTCTTTTGGTAACAAAAACATTTGAAAATATTATTTAATTAATTTTTTTATAAATTTTTTTGTTATTTTGATTAACCCAAACATTTCATTTTTTGATCGAGTCGTAAATAACTCCCTATTGGAAAATGGAAATCAAGGCAGGCGCCGCGCCGTGGCGCAGTTGGTTAGACGGCCAACTGTGAAACTGGCATCGCGGGTTCGATTTCCGCCAGTTGCAAGGAAAAATCCAGCAAAGATTTTTTCTCAATTGGTCTGGGTGTTGTGGTGTATTTTTCATAACTTCCTTCCATATCCTATCTTTCCCACCCGCTGATAAGCCTCTACAATAGAGGCTTAGCGGGTTATTCCTTAAGAATTTATTTTTTTCAAGTTGCGGGAGAGTGGGGTTCGAACCTCGGATCTCTGATCCATGAGTTCACGACAACGCATCTCAGTTAGATTAAAATAGTATTTTTTGCTCAAAAACTACTTTTTTATTTTATATTATTTACCATTGAACATATTTTAATTATGTTTAATTTTGTAAATAGCCATGCGTATAGAAAGATGTTAAAGGTATGTCAAATTTAGTTAACATAATTTGGTCCCATTTTACCTTTTTCATGTTTTAAAAAAAAAAACTTATAACTCGTAAATAGGTACTGGAAGTCTGGGCATTTGCAGGGTTTATGTTTTGTCGTTGGTTTATTTAAACCCCTCATCACATTTGATCACAAAATTATTTTGCCTCGAGAAAATCAAAACGGGTGTTTTATTTTGTTCAGAAATGAAATAGGGGCGAGTATTTCAAAGAAAGCAGATTTACAAAAATAAATTCTCAAAGCAAGTTTGGTTTATTGTTGCTTTATTTATTACTTTGCGCAAGACAAGTACAAAGAATAATTGGCAAAGAAAAATTACAAAAGAAAATATCTTACAATAGATACATGCCTTATTTTTTAATTTATAGCATACCTGCCTTCGCCAATCGTCAAAGAAAAATCGTAATTTAAAGCAGTTTTTTTATTATTAAGTACTCTTTGAATTTAGAATTAAAACTAGTCAGGTCATGTAAAATATTTTGTGTCGTTTAATTAAAAATATTTTAATTATTTGCAAGTAATCAAGTATGTACTGAATTTTATCCTCTGGAAATAATCAAAATTGATATATTATATTCGGTGGAAATGCAATCTCTCTACCATGGGATATATGGTAAAACTACGTAAAATCAAACAAGTGCAAAATATCGATATTCGTGCATTATTTAAGGCTGAGAGAAACATTATCGATAATATCTAAAAAGGGTTGTTGTATTGGTTTGGTTATCTAAAAAGGGTTGTTGTAACGGTGAAAGAACGACTTAAAAGATTAAGGATGCGAATGTTGACTAACGCAGAAAACGAGGAAGGCCTAGAAAAATATGAAATTACCGAATCTAGTAAATACTTAAATATGGATATGTCAGAAGAAGAATAAATGGCGTGCGTGTATGAGAAGATGTATGGATTAAGAAAGTGCGACGCGACGTCTGAATGCAAAAACAGATTAGTGTTTTTTTTTATATTCTCTCTACTTACCCTTACGGAGAAATGGCGTAGCGTGGTTTGTATATACGTATATAACGATGGAGATGGAGACATTATGTGAGAATATCAAGGAATTTAATGTGATTCTACAAAAGAATTCTGGGAATTATCTGGAGGGACAGCGTCGCGAATGGCGGGGTTCTTAGTAAAATCCCGCTTAAATCTATCTCCGAAAGACATGCAAGATGAATTGGACACATAGTGCATCACGAGGGATTCCCACATGAGGTAACAGAAGAGATGTCTGAGGAGACAAACTACAAGGGGCACCCTCTCCTATAATACCTAGAAGATTTATGCGACGATATGACCTCCCGGTCAGATGAAAACCTAAAGAAAGCCGCACAGACAGACCAGCTGTAAACCGATCTATTTGAGAGGATTTAAATCAGAGAAAGAAATCACTTTTTAAGCAAGTACTGGATTCAAACCTCAAAAGATTTTAAAAATATTGACAGATATTGGAACTAAGACGGAAAACGTATTTAAAAGAGGAATTTGAAAGAAAGAAAGTATTTTTTTTACATAGTTTGGCCTGGCACGCAATCCAGATTTTTTTATTAATTCAATTATGCGATTCCATAAAGTCAATACAGAAACATAAACGTACCTACACTTTTGCGAGTTTGCAAGTTTGATTAACTCTGGGCGTATTGTTTTGTGAAATGTGTTTTGTGAAATCACTCAAATGAGAGTGAAGCGTTCATAACCGGCGAATTTTCTTTTGATCTTGTTCATCTGTGAATGATGGCACATATTATTTATTCGCTTTATACAAACACGGCCTACGTAAATGTTAATTTTGTTTTAATTTAGAAGGGTGATTTAAATAATTTTCACACATTTGATACAACAAATGCGTTGGCAGGACTCTGTTATGTGGGCAGAATCAAACCAAGCAACGTAATTCAAAACAAAAGCCTAATTTGTGGAAACAACTCTTACTTTTGACAGAAAATTCAACAGAGATCGAGAAAAAACATTTTTACAGTGATTGAGACGTAAATGGTGTTTTTGTGGGTTTTCTTGCCAACTGTATTTCACTCTCTTTGCTCACGTTTTGAATTACATTGCAGCGTTTGGCCGAGAGTATTTCACAATCCTTATTTTGACGATGGTAAAAATTTACACTGCACTTTAAAATTACCTCGGGTATAGAATATTTATTATATTACATATGTATTTTTCATTCATTATCAAACAGTTCACCATGAAGCCGGATAATTTTTACTCTTTATCCTTATACAGATTTTTTAACTGAGAGTTGCCAATAAATAAAAAAAATATAAACAAATGATATAATAAATCCATCCACCCTAATTTTACTGTGAATATTACTGTGTCCGTGAAAATGAGCCTTTGAATACGAGGCACAATGTCCAGAGATAAAATGTAAACTTTACCACAACTTGATTATGATTTTTTTTATTGAATTATATTAGCGCATAGGGCAATAAATTTGACGTACTTAAGCAGAAAGCGGCCAGTCATAGAAAAGTGAAACTGAGATAATAACACTTTTGTGAAATGAGTGAGTAATCAAATCTACACAACAGTTGGAATGTTGTTGACTTTGACAAATGATAAACAATGAATACATTAGTTCTTTTTATATTACAAACAAGAATCTAATCATGTATTTGACCTATTTTAATGATTTTTAAAGTATCGTAAGATTTTTCTAGTCTTGTGGGTGTTTTCTGCAAATTGAGAAATGCCGTTTTTGTGATACCATTTTATGATGTGACACTATTTTTAGAAGGTGATTATTACAATTTTTCGTGTGAAAGTGGTCAGACTGTTTTTAGTAGAACGTAGAATTGAGCTTACTGTACCCGATAACACCAATATCTTTTTTTTTTTCAAAATCGTGGACTGGCTGTTTTCTGCATAACTACGTTAAATTGGTGTATCAAAGTGCTATATACTATTTGTTTTTAAATTACTCATGTGGTAATCAATTATTATTTTCAATTGTATTTTGTACTTTTAAATACAGTATTAGTTTGTTCGTTTGTTTTTCATCCGTTTTTAATACGTGACCTCCCTGGTGACCCACTCCCCCAATAGCACTAACATTCGCCTTGTTTAAGGAGGTCGCAATCACGAGCCATACAAAAGTTAAATAAAATTAAGGTTCTATGGGGGATAGCATCAGGATATGCGGTGGCTGGGAATTTTGATCAAATGGTATTTGAACATTGCTTTTCTGTCACTCTCTTGCAAATACCTCCCCGATAATGTAAGCAAAAGACAATTGCACGTTGGACTGATTTTGCCTAACAAAGAACGACGTTTCGCTATCCCGTTTTGCGCACCCCAAAACTGAACTGATTTGGTTGTTTTTTTTTTAAATTTATCTATTTCGTTTTTAAAAAATATTTATTATATTTGTACACCGTACGTTTGAAGACGGTATATATAACTGGGCGCTTTCGGGGTCTTTGGATTTAGACGGTTTTTTTTTTTTGTTTTAATAACTATAGGGACACGATAATGAAAAAAGCGGTTATAATATTTGTTAATAAACAATATATAGTTCAATTATTCAAATGAATACGAATGTAAGATTGCCATAGTAACACATTTTTTACTCAAATTCACTATCATTAAGCCAACTACTGTTTGCGAAAATCATTATCATAGGCAGTTTATTAAATGTTAGCTCTAGTTTGTTAAAAAATATTTATTTTTGTGTGAAAAATACTTTTCAACAGATATTTGTTTTTCATATTTTTTTAGGAGATTAAGGAAAAAACTCCACGATAAAAGCAACCCATATCACTTTGGTAAAAAAACTCACATCATCGCGATATTTGGTGAAGTATCTAACACTGAGTAAAATGTAAATTCTTTTGCCGTCCTTTTTCACATTCATCTATTCAAATTCCTGTTCCTTTTCATCCCTTAGCGATGTCTGTCTTCGGAACACATCTAACCGCTCCTCCACCTCCGTACCCCAGATCCAGCCCTCCACCTCCGGACCCCGTGACTCTAATAACATGTTATCTGATATATGACATGTCCACTAACTTATGATCGGTGGTCTAGCCCAAGAATAAAAAATAAAAAAACGCTCTAAAAATGCATTTTCAAAAAAAATATACTTTTACTCTCATTTTAATTTTGGGGGGCCAGGTAGAGCGGGGTTCGAACTCCGGACACTTCTGATCCGTGAGTCCCCGACTTTTATCACGGGACCATAAACTGGTTCATGATATCCGATATAAGGTTTGATTAGATCGTATCAAATTATTAACAAGAGTATTGAAAGTGTTTTTATTAAGAAAATGTTAATTTACTATTACTGAATATTTTGAAGATGGAACTACGTAATGTTAACGTATTTAATTGTAAGCACTGTTATCATAAGCAGTACAAAATTTCACGCTCAGCCTCCGTACCGGCTGGGCGTGAATTATAGTTTCTCTCTTCAATCGTAGCTTAAAATTCTAAATAAAATTGTTAACTGTTAAACAAACATTGTGTTAGTGTTTATAAGTGGTCGATGTGTAGACAAAAAGTGAAAAAAGAAGACTATTCATTTTAAAGCATTATTTTGCGCTTTATTCTAACTTATATATGTAGTAAGTAGTGAATAACAGAAACTTTTAAACAACAGTGCGCCTACTTTAAAATCATAAAAAAGTATTAACCCATTAAAGTTATTTAAGAATGTATTATTTTTTTATGCTAATGTACCAAGATTTAACTATCTGGAATTCTACCTCCCACGATAAATTACAACAGTGCTAATAAAAGTGAACTTATTTTTTTCCAATATACTCGTACATACAAAATGATACGTCAATCCTCAAACCACTCTCATACACACGTTTGTTTAATAATAATGTTAAATAAAAATAAAATTAAGCGGGAATTTCATACTCATTATAAAACGAAATAATACAGACTAAAATGGATACAAAGTCGTTGAAACAATAGGCTTCTTTCATCCCTCCGGCAACTACACGTGGACCGGACCATCTTCTAGGAATTCAGCAAAAACATGTGTTTGCACATGTGCGATACTGCGACAGTGACTAGTGACTACAAAAGCTACCCTTCGGATATTTTTATCTGTAATGTTATCCACAGTGTTGAAGTGCTTTATCTGTTTAGTTTTTTATTGTTTACTTTTTAGCACGAACACTTTGCAAATTTACTATTATGCTCAATGTTTATTTTTATAAATTTATTGATAATTTTAAGTTGCCAGAATTTCACTCGTCCATGCACTTTGTAGCTGCAAGACGATTAGTAATCAAGCTTCAATAGGTAAATGTTATCAACTATCAAATATCCAAGTTTAGTAAGTGAGGTCTAGAATTCCAACCGTCCATGCGCTCAGTAGCTGCAAGACTTGTTGTTATCTAACTTCTATTTTTATAAATTTGTTTTTTATTAAATTTTTTTAAATATCACGAAATCTCTAATCTTTATTGTCAAAAAAAAATGTAAAAAGGAGCTAGATTTCTTATTGTCTATGCGCTCTGTAGCTGCAAGACGTGCTGTAATCTAGCTCCTGTATCTCGTAATTGGAGACGAGGAACAAGAATCCTAACCGTTCATGCGCTCTGTAGCTGCAAGACGTGGTGGGATATTTATTTATTGTACAGCGCTCTTGAGGGGATTTTCACAAAAACGGCACTATAAAAATTATCCATATATATATATATATATATATATATATATATACATATAAAAATTGTATGTTTGGTTTGACTGCAAGGGATTGCCGGTGGCAATAAGTCTGCTATTTAACCAAATATAAACATGCGTTTGAATGTAAAACAACCGTATGTTAAAGAGTTACTCCCTGTCAGTGAATCAAATAAACATACACATTTCGTTCAAGTTAAAGAAGAATGTAAACTTTGACACCTTCGTAACCATTCGTTGATTGTTTCGTATTTTACGAAGTGAGCACCAAATGTTAAGTTAAAAATTATGCGGAAGGCATTTAGCTATGAATCTATGAAAAAAAAGCGTCATAAAAATAAATTATTATATTTTTAAACGAGACATTTAACTAATGAGTCATTATTAGTTCGAAAAAAAAACAAACAAACAAACGAATGCACGTTGATAAATAAAATATTGTCAATTTTTATTAGGTCAGATCAGGCCACCAAACACATGTTTTTATTTATTCACGAAATGACATAAACTTAAATAAGTTAATAAGATTACCGGTAAGTTGGAACGAAACAATCACAAAGCTTAATTGGTCGTTGTAATATTAAAAAAAATAATGTAATGTTGCAACACAGCAATATAAACACTTATAGTGTCGCTTCCATACTGCCACGGAACCTAAATTCTCTAAGTAACAAAAAGTAACGGTTTTGCCATATTTCCACCCGAACGTTGCATTTTTTTTAATGCATAAAAATAAATAATGTTCATTGAAGTCGTTTTATGATCTAAACTCATTTTAAGTTTTTTTTAGTTAAGTCGTTTTCATTCTAAAGTTGCGATATGTAACTTACTTAGTTATGCGCTTTTGCAAAATGTTTTTAAATGAGTTTTTTTATTATTTCTTGACTATATGGTGTGACTTCTTAAAAAAATGTTTGAACATCAAAAAGCCTCGTTGAAAATAACGCCAAGTTGCTATATGTCTCCAGGTTAGTGAACAGAAAAATATGATTTGACATTTGTAAACTCCGTCTGTGTGAGAAATCCGAAAATCATTAATAATGCAGGAATTTTCTAGACTTTATGTTACGCGAATGTTTGTAGTTAGCAATATCCTCTGAATTCAATTTTTAAAGATATGTTTGTTTACCGATGATGGAAATACTGAGAAAGATATTGAAGGGGAGTCCCGAGAACAGAGTGAACTGTACATTGAAATGAACCTTGGCAAATAAATGTTTGTCGCAGGAGACAAAATACGTCGTTCACAATTTTCATTTGGTTTCATTTTTTTGCACCACAACAGGCCAGGAAGCCCAATTACAGTGGTAAATTACATTACAAAACAACCAGGCTTGAGAAAAATTACATTTTAATTTTTGTGTTCTCACCGGGAATCGAACCCGGAACCTTCCGTGCGTGAGTCAAGCGTCTTGACCACTACACTAATGAAGTCCTGGTGCCGACCTGAATGTATGGAAGCAAAGTATTGAATTGGAAAAACAAGAATTAAAGTAGAAGTCAAAATGCGATCTCAAAGGCCGAACGTTGGTAAAAAGTTCGTGCATTTAGTAAGTGTAATGACTTGATGTTGGCCAAAGAAATATGGTTATTATAGAGGTAGATTTTAATATATAAAAAATACGTCTTATTACTCCTTAGTACTCATTAGACACTTAGACATAAGGATGACTCACTTAGACATAAGGATGTCTGAATCTGAGTGCCGTTCGAGTAAACACTTTTGGCCCTCTGCCGATAGCACTGTTTAACTTGGCGTCGCTCACTCTTACGTCATGACTGACACCGCAACAACGTCTCTTGAGCAGTGAGTGTCATTATTTAATTAAAGTGAGAATGAGATAATCATTATCTACAAAATCAAGAAAGGAGATCTGCGTTGGTTTGGACATGTACAGCGTATACACGACAAGAGAACGGCTGAAAATTTTAGCAATGTGACTGTTGATGGATTGATGGATTCAGAAAACGAGAAAGACATGAAATGAGCAAATCTAACAAGTACTTGAGGATATACATCTAAATAGTCAGAATAATTGGCGTGCGAGCATGAGAAGATGTATAAATGCAGAAGAAACGAGGTCTGTGTGTAATGACTCTCTGTCTATGTCCACAGGGAAACGGCGGGATGAATATTTTGTTTTGTTTAATTTATGGAACAAGGCCGATCCATTTCACTGTTTTAATATTTCTTACAGTATCTGTTTATTATAATCAATGCTAATTTATTTTACTTTGTTTCAGGTAAGATGCCCATTTATGAATTATGCTTGAATGCGTATGGAGTAAAAAAGGTACCCCTTAATAATATTTATCATCTTATTAAAAAAAGTTTGTTTTTGTATCCGGGTGGATGAAGTTTAGAGTTCTGAGTGTGAAATAGAACCAGAACCCCAAACGAGTGTTTTTGACTCAGTGGTTACTCTCAAGCAAAAATCCTAAAAAGGAAATCAAGTGGAGATAAGTCCGCATCAATGTGTTGTGGTTGGCGCATTCCCCAACCATGCTTGAGGTCGCGGGTCGATTCTTGGAATAGAAGACATGAAATATTGGTTTTAAAGGTTCTACATAGCAATATTTTATTATTCCTGAACTGGCGCCCGAAGTAACACTGTCATAAAAAAATAATATGAAATTGTTTATAAATTTTAAAATCTTTGTTTTTTCTTCTGAATCTACTTCATTGCCTTCAAAGTATTCCACTTCCGATATAATTCACTTGAGCCAACGTTTTTCCAATCCACGAAACAATTGTTTAAGTAAATTTTAGGAATGGCCTTTAAATCGCGCAGCGATTCGGTTTTTATGTCTTCAATCGTGTCAAAACTGATTGACTTGACTTTTAACTTTTAATTTGATTTTTAATTTTGTCTTTCAATTTTAACCCCTTTTTAAACCCCTACGCTATAATTTTTAACTCAAAATTTGATGCTTAATTCGAAAAATACCAAACAATCGATGAAAAAATAAGTAGGTGTCACAATTTACATTCTTTTTTTGCAGTTTCCCAAAAAGTTTATTTTTCGAGTTGAGTCGTTTTCATTCTAAAGGTGCGATATGCAAAAAGGCAGCTTTTGGCAATAGTCGTATTTTGTTTTATCTACGGAGTATTCTAGATTGATAATGAATACATCGAGGTTGAGATATGGGTATTTTTGTGTTGATCCGTCGTGGTCTGGATAACCTAGTTTGGAAATGAACCCATTCATGCGATGATGTTCGATAGCGCAGTGGATTAAGGATGTTTGGTCTACTGATGCGAGTAATGGCTTCCCGATTTTCTCGATATTCACCCCCTTGAGATAATAATGCCTTGTTTGTTCCCTGATATTCTAAACAGAAAAATCGAAGCTTTCTCTGCAGTCTTTGCTTCGTAAGTATGTTGAATATGATTATGTAACTTGCTTTTTGAATGTAAACCGGTACTTAGGTTAAACATTAAATGCTTCTTTTTCTTTTCTTTTTTAAAAACGTAATAATTGAAAATCTACCTCAGTAACTACTTACATATTACTTAATTATAAATTCTTTAGAATATCTTGTACCCAACAGGACAAGACTCCAAAACACATTCAATTTGCCGATACCCAGGACATATTCAAGAAATAAAGTTTTTTTCTATAAAGCATGTCAATATTACAATACCGTTCTCTCCGGTCACGCAGACATTACTAAAGTTGTGTTTTTTTTTGCATTTTATTGTCTTATTTAAAAAAAAATTATTTAAATGTACTTATTTATAATATATATATTTAATTTTTATTTATTATTATAATTGTTACATTTTATTAACTTTTTTTATTTTATTACTTATCATATTTACATATTTTGTTTGCAGTTTCTAAATTAATATTATTCTTTTACTGGGTTATTTTAATGTGTATACTTGAATAATTACTTACATTGCGGTGGAAAATGATTATTGACTGTTTTTACAATTTAAGTTTCAATGTGCCATTTAACTTCTATATGAATTAAATAAAAAAATTGTTATTTTTTTCCCAAATAAATAAATATCGTATCCCACCCCTAGAAGTACTAGTCTGTTAGGAAGAGCTGGCGCAAACAATACATTATTTACACATTGTGTTTGGTTACTATGAATAAACGCATAGTATGATATCGTACGGCATAAGCATTATAAAAAAAATCTCTCTCTCTTACGTTCAAACGCACTTATGAGCTTGACAGAGACAACTATTGCTGTGTTTTTTACTTATGATACGGTTATAAAATATATACAGGATGCTCCTGCGTTCGTCTGAATTTTGCTGCATTTCTTAATAGTAAGAATATAATAATATATATTCAATGTATTTGTATTGGTGTTTTCACACTAGAATATTTCATAGTCCCTGGACTGGTACCTGAAGCATAAGACGGATCATCTTACCTTCATGTAACACAAATGATCAAGATACGCTGCGTTTTGTGTACCAATGTAGTTCCATATGCAACATTAGGTGCGGAAAGAGAAGAATGATGATGATGTATTGGTATGAGGCTATGGTTCAAAACCACTGGTTTATAAATATGCCTTCTCATTTAATCTAGTCACGTCTGCATAGGTCGGTTATCTAGTGCTGGAGCGTTCAAAAATCTCACACAAATGCATTTTGATTATACACAATGTTGTTTCAAAAAACCTCAATATTGAATTTTTGACCAAAATGTGTTTTTTAAAAATCTCTTTTGGATTACTTAGTTTGGCTAATGTGATTAGTTGGATTATTTCGTTTGGTTAGTAAGGTTTTGTATACAAAAAAAAACATCAGTTCAGAAATGTCATATATTTTTTTTATTTTTAAACGAGTGCAGTTTTTATCAAATATTTTGTGTTCATCATAATAAAAATAATACATTAAAAATTAATTGCTTGGTCCAAGTTTTTTTAGAAAAAATATATGTACACACTTATTGATAAAAAATAAATCCCAATATGTATAAACTTAAAACAATCTACTGTTAAAATTTAAATTACGGTATGCATTTTAATAACGTTGTATTTATTTAAATTATAATATGATAAACACAAAATATTAAATAAAAAATGCACTTATGTAAAAATAAATGCATACATTTATTGCGTTTTCTTAACCTTTTGTTTTTTTTATATACACAACCCTATAATCCAACAAGGGTTTTGAAAAAAGGTAGCACATTTGATTTAAATCAAATCCAATATTTTTAAAATCACAATCCTGAAGATTTTCAATTCGTTTGTGTGAGTTTTGTGAATAAACCAGCTCTTTTTAATCGGTCTGTACACTATTGAAATACTAAATTTTGGATGTTTTGAGTTCTGAATGCAGTTTCAGCACGATTTCATTTATTATGATTACAGTTTAATATTTTTTAAGAGAACACTCACGTATTGGTACATTTTTTTCTGAGCGAGACATACCACAAACATCAGCATTAAAAAAATAATTGAATAAAATATCCAGACACTACAGTAATATATCACGATGCTAAATTGTTTTTCCCATATTTTAACAGTCACTTGAGCAAATACACAAAAAATACTCAAAATTATAATGTCAATCTACTAGTTACGAGCATTAATAATGATTTTGCTCTCCTGTAAAATAGCTTTTAGGTGAACGACGGGAGTGCGATATTATTTAAGCAAACAGTTCAAATATAGCGTTGAAACATACTGTGTTTTTTAATGACGGGAATTTGCTCCAGTAATCAAATAATCCAAAAGCCAGTTGTCAAACTAAACAACGAACTTTTCAGTAAAATTCTAAATACTAACATACGAGTAGGAAGAAAAAATGGAAACCAGCTTAGGATAAACCACCAATTAAAAAATAAACTCGCCGCTTTTTAATTTTGGTAGCTACTGATGAGTAAATACGAGTACATTTTTGACTTAGAAGGAAGAGTGGTTTTATGAATAGGCATTCGAATATAGTTTTGTCACTCTTTAGCAGATACCTCCCTGAATACTCTACAAGAAAAACTGCACTTCGGACTGATTTGCCCAACTAAAAGTTTTTTCCTCCCCCAAAGCTGAACCGATTAAGTTTATTTTTTTTAAGACAGAGTATTTAAATGAAATTTTCTTTGTCGATAACTTTTCTGTGTTTAAAAATTATTTTTCATATTTGTTTACCGTACGTCTAAAGACAGCAGATAAAACTAGGTGCTTTTGTAGGTTTTTGAGTGGATCTAGCTCTTATAAGAAACAATTGATCAAAACAGCAAAACGATAGACACACGCCAATGGTAAATGTTTATCATGCGTTCTTATAAAATCTTAAAAATCACTTCTAAATCCATAATCCAGGGAAATAATATGGGACTTCGTTGGTATGAAAAAAAGTCGGACTTCCTTTTCTCTTAAGGGTTTTTGGGAAGTCTTAACTCCTATAAAAGACAATTTATCAAAAAAAAACAATAACAAAGACACCCCCAAAAAATTGATCTTTGACCATAATCAATGGAAAAATTACGGGAATACGTTTGTACAAAGAAGTCAGACCGCGTATTTTTTAAGGAAAATGAAAGTGAAGTCAAATCCCTGAGATTTTCAGTTTTTAAATGTCTCTTAAATATCCTAATTACGTTTAAAATATTATTGTCCTGACTTCTGATGTGATTATTTGAAATAATTTTGACAAAAAGTCAAATCTGTTTTTTTTTGGCAAACTCTAAAGAAACTTTTTTAATTATCTACTTAAGTTTTAAATAAATGCCTCCATATAAAATTGATGCGAAGAGATATTACACTTTTAAATGAATATATATTATAATACACTGTTTTTTTATCCTGACGATAATTCATTTTTAAAAATGGTTCTGCCATACTTTCTCAATTAATTTATCCGGTAGGAACTGATTGGGATGAGATAATATTTGTGATTGATGGGACCACTTACCCTTAATGTCGAACTTAATTATTACCGATTAGAAGTTCTCAGTCCGCTTTGTAGCTATGGAGATTAACGGAGGTTTGCGTAATTAGAAAAGTTTAAGAAAATTTAGTAAGCTTTTTATCGAAGAAAAAAATGTATTTTGTAATTCAAACTGAGATTTATCTTCATAAAAAATATTTGGCGTTAATCTTGCAACTATCCTTAGTTTTGTGTATGTGTTTTAAGTGTTTTTTAGTGATTTGCTAATGTCATGCTTAAATATCACAGACGAATAAGGTATATTTTAAGGAATTCTAAAAGGAGTTTGGGAACATAGATTCACTATGATTTGCATGTTAGTAGGGGGTAAAGTGTTTGAAAAGATAAATGAGAGGTATATTTATATTTAATGTGTAAATCAATGATACGTTTTTAAAATTTTTAAACCTTATTTAATTACTTGCGGAAATTTCTCAAGCTTTAAATTTCCACTTTTGATAGTGATCTATTGTACTAATTTGAATCTTCTTGCGGGAATAAAGAATATTTCTACTTTTCACAGCGTGGGAGTTTTTATTTTTTTCGAGCGACTACACTTTGCTTCTTATTTATTTATTTATTACAGCCCTTCTGTCAATGGCAATGTACGTAAATTATGTAATTATGTACTACTACTACTACTACTACTACTACCATCACGCCATTTACCCGTAAGGGTAGACAGGGAGAATGGACCGCCGCACACGTCTATCCTGGCATACATTCCTAGCTTCTTCCACATTCATACATCTTGTCGTACATTCCCTTTGGTTCTGTCTGCTTTTGACATGACCAGACTTAAGATTTTGGTTTATCTGATTCCACGTCTTTCTTGGTCTTCTTCGTCTCACGTTACAGTTCGCTTTTGCCAAATATACTTGTTTTACCATTCTTTTGTCGTCTATTCGTTTAACATGACCAAACAGTCTCAGGAACTCTTTCTTAATCTTATCAGTCACACTTGACTCAGATTTTCACACTCGCCTGATTTCACCATTCGTAACCCAGTCATACATTGATTTCCCACACAATCGTCTAAGAGATCGCATTTTAATCGTGTTCACTCAGTTTTCATTCTTCCACTGCCAGTTCCATGTTTCACTTCCATATATAAGTGTTGGGACTAAAAGTAAACTTAACTTCTAGAGACTATTTTTTGCAAATGTGCCAGACAGGGACAACTGGCTACGTTTTCCACAGAGGGTGGAATACAAACTCTGTTAGCTAATGTATAAGTCTGCTCTGGAATATCTAAGGGAACTTTGCATTCCAGGTGAACTAGCTGACAGACGTTTTATGCGTAGATCAGCTACATCAGAAATATTATTATTCCTCTACGCAAACAGCGCACTAAATTCGGTGAACGCGCATTTGCGGTTGCAGGATCGGTAAGAAATACGGCAATACGGCAAAGAAAGCTCTCTCAGCAGAAGTGTGAAACTCTAAAAGTGAATCGATATTTTGCAAAAATCCTAAAACCCACTTGTTCTCTAAATCACTTGAAAAAATCTATAGCATGTGATAACAAAATGTATTTGTATCACATGCTATAGATTTTTTCATTATGTATTTGCACTAGTTTTTTTTACCGTGTCGCAGTCGGTAGCAGGCACATTTCTATTCATTTTTTGTAGTATGTAGTGCTGGAAACCATGTTGAGTTTAATTTAAGCCCGTCGTCTTTGTTTATGTAATTTGGGTGACTGTGTATTTCAATTGCCTCTTTTATCATTTGTGCACTATAATAACTGGGTTTATGTAAAAGTTTTTGGTTCGAAGGCGAAAAAAATTCCGGTGTCTATAAAGTGTTTTGCTATTGCGGATTTATTACTAGTGAATAAACACATACTTTTTTAAAAACACATTCAGTTTACCCTGAAGATGGCTCTTGCAATAGTAGCCGAAACGTCGGCACAAATCCAACTCACGCGATATCACCCAAAAAAGAAACATATATTGATAACAGTGACCGTAAAAACCTTCGAACTTATTTGGATTTTATTCATTATTGAATCGCTTTGTAAAGCGCTCTTGAGGTATATGTATAATAATAATACTTACGATGTATTGCAGTGTAAAACCACCGTTAAAACTAATATTTTACATCCACCCTGCCAGAAATCGAGCCTGGGATCCGAACATGATAAGCAAATGCCCCAAGCAATGCACTACAAGATATAATTATTTTATCTTATCGATTTCAATTTTTGGGATTTTTATCTTAGGGTAGCCACCGAGTCAAAAACATTCGTTTAGTGTTCTGGTTCTATTTCACATATCATATGAAAATTATTTTAATCCAATGACGTTTTATTGTAATACTACGATATCTGTATTAAAATCATTTTGTATCGGCCTCTTTGATTTAACTGAGTTCAGGTTGGTAAGGTAAATTCTCTGCTCACTTCAGTTGGCAGATAAGGCACTCAGTAGAGATATGTCTCCATCCCCCTTAGGGGATGAAGGGGTGGCCTTAGCTACTGGATGGAAATGGCGAACGGCCAAGAGACTCTCAACCGATTCCTTAGCAGACTGTTGCTTGCCATTCGGGACTAATTTAAATATCCTCTCTGCTAATCCCACTCCGGATTGCCTTACTCGGCAACTTATCTCAAATTGGACACATTTAGATCGGCGTCTGTAACTAGAATTAATTTAACCAGAATACCATTTCTAGCTTTGGAACTTGATAACTTTATCAGAGGTACAGATCTGTTTAATAATTCATAATTTATATACTCACAGAGGGATGTTTTTCTTTTAAGAAATACACAAAGGAAATAAAACGTATTTAAAGTAAAAGTCTAAAATTACATTCATAACTATTTTGCACGAGCAGTGTTACGTCGTAGCATTCATTGAAAAATTTACTAATCAAATTTTAACAACTCTTTATCATGTAAAAATGTATTTTATTCATCAATATGTATATTTTACTGAATATATTTATTTGATACTTTATATACCTACATATACAATGTATATACATATAAGGGCGGGCATATTGCCTTAAGGCAATTTCTTCAGTTCAAACCGTTCAGTTTGAGAAAATTATAAATACATGGACATATTGAATCTTACAATTTTATACAAAAATTAAAAACAAAGATTAACAAAATAAAAATATATTTAAAAAAAATAACACTTTACTGTAAAGAGAGGAGAGGGGATAGGAAGGAAAGAAGAAGGATAAAGGAACAATTTAAATATTTAGATAGTGACATTTCAATCTTGACTTAAATGAATATACATTACTAAAAAAACTATATTTTTTTAAACCACTGTACTTACTCATAAGAGATGTTGGATTGATTGTTTATTTTTTTTATTAGTTATTGTAATGCCATTTTCTAACATAAAAACTGAAAACTAGTCTGTTTTTATAATTTGTTGACTATACTAGTCACTATAATAGTTGAATTTGGAAGTTAGTAGTTTTGAGATCATTCGCATTCATATTTTTGTTATTCTTCTATAGTTAATAAGTTTAAGTTCCCATAGCGTGCATTGAAGAACTTTTACATATAAATTATATGTAGGTATAAAATAACAACAAACCGAAAAGCGCTAAAAAAAACGTATTTTAATAACTACTAATAAATTAAACAATGTTTGAGTATGTCCAGATGCTTGCAAACTGTAGCCGTGCATAAGTGACCACTTAAACCAGCTAATGACATGTCATAAGCCCTGTAAATGCCTAGACATCCATATTCCCTTCTCAAAAATGTTTTCCCTCTCGGTTGAAATAAATTAAAATAGTAAAAAATAAATATTAATATTTAAAGCATTAACTTTGTGGTCAATCATTTGTCAGAAGCCATTTGGGATACGCCTCTCAGATATGGAATCCCCAGTATGCCATATATATAAGTAGAATAGAAAATATTCAAAACAAATATGTAAAGTACCTTAAATACAAAACCGGTATTTCTTATGTATCTACTCTCACTGCCTCCACCTTCCATGGAATCATTTCTCTACAATACCGCAGAGTGTGTGCGGACCAACAACTGCTTTACAGAATTATGACAGGAATGGTTGACTGTACAGAGCTGCTTGGTTTAATAACAATACATGTGCCAGCCAGGATTTGTAGACAGTACCACCTGTTTCATGTACCAATAAGTAAAACATCGTATTATGTTAAAAATGCTTTTTTTTGTAGGACTTTATCAATGTAGAATACAAAATTTAAAAATATAGATTACACAAACATCACTCTGTCAGATTTAAAATTTACACTAAAAATGTATTATGTAACTTAGTAGACATTATAATAATAAATATGTACATCTTCCCTCCCCTCCTTATCCTCTCTTCAAGCATTTTTATCCTTATCCCGCCCAATTTACAGTAACTTAATGTTTTTAAAATAAATATTTTAAAAATCTTTGATTATTGAGTACATGAAAATAACATTTTTACATGTATAAATTGTATGTATTTATTTGATATGTAATATATTTTCTTTATTTACTTTGTATACTATGTGGAAATCTGTTATTAGTTCTGAGTTTATACACTATATCTGTTTGTTTACTAAAAATATGTATGTAGAACTGTTGATTTCCCAAATAAAATAAAATAAATAAATAAACATTTTAATAAATGTTATTAAATATTTGTACATAACCACTTACTACTTAGCTACTTTTTTCATTAATTCTCAAACAGAATATTTTCATAATTTGATGAGTGCATATTTGTCCTAATCAGTGCATGTGCTTATAATTTTGTGCAACAACTATGGTGAAGGTGTATAGATCGAATATCCATAATCCTGAATTTGAAAAAATTCTACCTCATCTCTGTAGGGATATTAATAAAAAATAAATACCTCGGGAGAAATCCAGATTTGTGTATGTACAAATAATACACATACCAAAAAATAATGCTGTAGAGTGGGTTTTGCATGTTGGTTTGCATGTTGATTTAATTGGTGTCCTGACGAAGAGACGGGTACGTCTCAAAACCGGTAGACATAGAAGAGTCGCTAAGTGGTAAAATAGAAATGTTTAATAACATTTACTAATAAATTAATTTTTAAAAAAAATTATGAGCTGTAGGAACTTTTTAATATTTTTATGCTGTGTTATTCCTTTTTAGATGTTATGTTTTTATGTGTATTTGTTTGTTAAACAACCGCTTTTTTAAGTTGGGGCGTAAAACTTCGACTGCCGACCGTAGGTATGCTAAATTCTTTAGTAATGGCAATACTATTATAGCTCAAAGATAGTGTCAGTGAACTAGCCGCGAAATAGTTGTAAAATTTTGACTCACGGAAGCCGACGCCGCGCCGATAGATCGTTTCCCGCCATAAAAAAGTAGCCATTAACCTATGAATTTTAAAGATTTCCGCTAGCGAGTAGCATTTTATTAAGTGCCAATTATTGATTATTCTCTTGGAAACACGCTACGTACAAACACAATTAAACCAGTGTGATAATTAAATTCCTTTTATTTGCAAGGCCGTTCAGATTAAAATAGAAATTATCAGAGTTTTTATTTATTTATTTATCATTGATTAGTTTAAACATACATTTTTACAAAAATGTCACAATAAACACTCTGGCAAATTCTGCATGTACTAGGAGTAGGCTCAGTATATGAAGGCTCGGCAAGCCAGAAATATGATTATGCCTAATTTTGCAATCGGTTCCTATATGGGCAAATGCCTGTTCTAAGAAACGGATTTGTTGTGGCAAATATGGTTTTCGAATATGTTTCCTGTGAATATAAATAATATTGAAGAAATAGAAAAACAGTTATTTTTACGTTAAATGTAAAAATTAAATTAAATATATAAATATATATATTTAGACGAGGACGACCAAGGAAGACGTGGCATGGTCATGTCAAAAGCAGACAGAACCGAAGGGCATGTATGACAAGATGTATGATTGTATGCCAGGATAGACGTGTGTGGCGGTCCATTCTCTCTGCCTACCCCTACGGGGAAATGGCGTGATGGTAGTAGTAGTAGTATATATAAATATATACACACATACATAATACAAAATACATACATATATGCACACATATATATATAAAAGAGATGTATGTTTAATATCTGCCCGTGTTTACAAATTTTGTGTTTTTATTTAATATTTTTTTAGTGTTATATTTTCTCAATTTTTAAAATTGTTTGATTTTTTATTTATTTTATTTGTTTGTTTTGCATTTTATGTTTTATTTTTATGTTATTTTGTAAACTTGCCAAACACAAGAGCTAGACTCTTTTTTGGCAAAGTTCAACCTTAAGTGTTCCATTTTTCTATTGAATGTATCGTTTATTTATGCTAATAAAGGTTTTTTTTTTTAAAGTATATATATATATATATATATATATGTATACACACAAAGATTCGCAATATATATGCACATACAAAAATACAATAAATTTTTAAATGATTCAATGGGATAGCATAATATTTAGATTACTATCCTCAATAAATTCTTAGATTCCTTACTTCCAATGTCTGTTAACCAAATAGTTATTCTTTTTTTTAATACTGATGATTTATCAGATTTCCTAAATGACGGTATCAGGTTGTATAGTTTAGGTCCGATATATAGAAATGATTTTTGGAATACCGCTGTACGTGCTATTGGAATCACCACTCCCCGCTGATGTTTCGGATCGTTTTACATCAAATTTGCTGTATTGATAAAGTTCAGTGATGTTTTTCATTTTTATTTGTTAATAAACTATTAAAATTAGCCAATTTTTAAATACAGTTTTGTATTTCTGAAAAAGCTCGTGTGAAGTCAGAGATTCTCTTCCGCATATTATTATTATTTATTTTTTTTTTTTACTTATTTATTGAAATCTGCAGTCATATACAATAATACGATTATAATATAATAGATACTTAAATAGACTAAAAATGATCTCAAACTTATTATTATCAATATAAGTAATGTGTCATAAATAAAATTATATTATACAAGAAAAGAATTTGGAAAACCGCAAATAAAATGTTTGTACAAATTTACCTTTGTAAATTTAAAATAAAATTAAAAAATAATATTTTATTTACTCATCACTACTCACCCACGGTGACAATCCCTGCATGCTGTCGCTGATTTCCTTTTTGAATTTAATATTAAAGTTAAAGTTGTCACTCGCATTGGCTCCAATAATATTATTGTATGGGTTGCATATTCTATAAATGCACGATTTTTTTGCTGTATTAGTGTTTAAATCGGTGCAGTCAAATAATTTGGTGTGACGGGTACGTTTAAAAGGTACATGTATTCCATTTAAACGCTTAAATAGAAACATTAAGTCAGCATTCTGTTAGTTATGCTAATTGGTCCGTTTACGATCAGCAAACCGTATATCCTTCTCAGCTCTCTTATCATAGATTGATGATAGAACCAGTGACGTCATTCAAAGTTGTTCGTTTTTATTATAGTTTTTATTTTTTTTTTCGTACATTTTCAAGAAACTTTACCTAACAAATATTTAAAAATATTTAAGTTTGTAAGTGAAACTTCTTGATGGAAGTTCATTGTAATTTATTATATAAATAAAACACGAGTGATACTTTGTGGAAAATTTGTGGATTAAAGTATCACTCGTGTTTTATTTGTATAATAAGTAACAAATATTTAACAAGACATTGTATTTTTATTGGATTTCTTCCAAGATAAGTGTCAAAAAACAAAATAATGCCAAAGAAAAATAGGTATGGATCATCAAAAAGAAAATTAAAATAATAAAACATCCATATGCGAAGTAAATTATTAAAAATATCGTTATGTGATGCAAATAATTGACAATATCATGCCTAAAAAAATAAAATATATAAGAAAACTAGGAGACTTCAAAAACAAGGAGATGACGCATACAAAGCTGCTCAAAGAATTAATCAAATATAGAATGGAAAAAAAGAAGAAAAAAAATTAGAAAACTGTAATAACTTGTCATTATTTTTGTTCATATTGATTATGATGTTAGTTATAACTAGTTGTTACTATCTTAGTAAAAACATAACATAATGCTCTAATTTTTACCGCTCGCAGTATCTTGTATCCAATTTCCCGTAGGGCTGAAGTTTCTCATTTGACGGCTATTTATGTTAACTTGCATAGTTAGGAAATGTACGGTGTCGTATCCGTCGTTTTACGCAGGATTTGAATTACACAATGTATTTAATGCGGTTTATTTTGCACTGAAAATAGCAATTTCAAATATCAAAATGCGATACCACCCTAAACCCATAAGTGATTATTATTTTTATTGTTATTACACAAGTTATATCATTCGATATCTGTCATAAATAAAAATTTTCTTATTGCAAAACAAACTTTTTTAACCATTTCCGTTTCCGTAGGAATATAGAAAATATTACGCAGTAACACTATACATTTGCATTCAGGCATGGCTTCCTTTACATTCATACTCCTCATGCACGCGCGCCTGTTATTCCAACTTTAGATATTTTTATCGCCAAGTGTTTGGTGAACTTGGTTATGCCATGTCTTTCTCGGTCCTCCTCGTTTTCTGGATTCATCAATATTCGCATCGCAATTCTGTTTAGCTTTTCTTTCACCGTCAATTTGCCCCACACGTCCTCCTCAGAACAGATTTCCCTAGAGAGAAGGACTCTTAACTTTTGTGTGGCTGTGACGTCACACTAGTTGAAATAAGATACAAAACTTGATATATCTCTCTTATTTTTTAAAATGATGAACTCGTATTTTTTGTAATCTTCAAATGGACATTTTCACACCGGATTGGGAAAGTTCAATTTGTATAACTAAGCTGGATGTTAATGCAAAAATATTAATCCTTGCTACGCGAAGAATGAGTATCCGCTAATTCAGCAACACATCTGTATAAGAGAAAGTACGAAGATAGAACTCATAACAAGGAAAACAGAGACGCTGTTCTGTTGCGGAAGTAGTGTAAATAGATTGATGACAGTAACGGTTGATGACAGTGACGAACGATGCACGCGCGTAACATGAGCGGCGTATTTGTGATTTTTAATTTATTTTGCTATAACAGGGCTAAATTATATGTTTATTTGCGTAAATTATGGAAAAGAAATTATCAAATAGTATTTCCATGTTTTTTTTTAATGTCTGAACTTTAGAATATTCCGTCTTTTACTACATCACTGCGCGCAAAGGAGTTATTTACCACAGTCTTTTAAGAGTTAGCTGAATTTTGTATAAAAAATATTACACAAATATTGCGTAATAATAAAAAAATAAGAAAATGTAGGTATTATTCTGAAAATGGAAATAAAGCTGTCGTAGAGCGGGATTTGAACCTTAAAAATTTGACTCCTTAATTCGGACACTACTACTTAGTTCTTGATTTTTCATTATAATTGATAATATAAACATGAAACTATTTTCTAACAAAAGTTTGAGCAATAAAAGATAGGTAAAGTACGCAGGCAATTAAAAAATACATCCCTATTTAAATCCTGTTTTCCAATCCAATATGTTTAAGCCATTAATCTCATCGGTGAATACGTTCGCAGAGTACCAATCGAATACTTATAGAGTTGACATTAATCTCTAATTGGCAAATAATGTCAACCACTTTGCAATACTAATGTGACGCTAATCTCTCGCCATCAACGCTCTTATTTGGTCAATCGTAAGTGAAAATATAGGTTAATAGCCAAAGGAACCATAATAGTCGCAAATAATCTGAAATGACTAACGAAATTTTTTCCAACTGCGTTAAGAAGCTAGTACGAAATATGAATTATTAATAATAATGAATATACGAGATTTTGTGTCGAAATACAGCAGTGTACATAATTTTTAGAAGGTAATATGGAAGTAAAGATATTTATACGACTATGACCTGTCATTGGCTGGTTTAAGTGGCCACTTTAAAAACTGTGTAACATTCACCATTTTGCTTTTGTTTAAGCATCCAAATTTCCTTAACTATTCCATCCGTTGACTTTTGTGAAGTCAAAGAGCTGATATCTTTCCAGAAGTTTTTTTTAAATAGGTATTTGATTCTAACGGATTTATTTTTGTGTAAAAACTTTAATATGGCCGCTGGTTGATGAACTCCTTTCAATGCGCGCTCAAGCCGTGTCGCCGTCCAATTCGTCAGTCTGACGATGTCGGTCACGGGTAAATATTATACGAAAGTGGAAAAAACTATTGGCTTGTTAGGTTCTCATTTTTTTTTAAATAATGAGAAAATTCACACACTTTTACGTTTTCTCACCTTCAAATACCATTAAACACGTTACATTAAACAGTAAACAAATATGATTATAATTACCAAGTATTTTTTTATCATTTGTGATTTTAAATTAACCAGATAGGCATGTTATCTTGAGATTCATGAGAAAATAGTAATACTCGTGGTGTTTCTTATATCTCTCAATCAGAGAAAAATGCAACAAGTCCACTCGTTTTGCGGGTCAAATGATAACTGATAGAGCCATATACACGAGTTTGAGATTTGAAA
The DNA here is from genome assembly GCF_059751315.1 of Micrasema longulum. Classification (NCBI taxonomy): domain Eukaryota; kingdom Metazoa; phylum Arthropoda; class Insecta; order Trichoptera; family Brachycentridae; genus Micrasema; species Micrasema longulum. Next base: position 349,030 of record NW_028278146.1, on the reverse strand, counting down.
ATTGCTAGAACAGTCACAAAACAAAGATGTAAAAAAAGAGTTTGATATAGTAAAAAAACGAGGATCTATTTGATAAAAAAATTAGTGTCCTAAATAAAACCAATGGTATCGAATGGGTTAAACAGATATGCATATTTTTTATTTAAAAATATTTTAACAACATATCGTCGAATTTCTGGCACAAGTTGGTAACTATATTTTACTAGTTGTGAGATATTGCACTTTCAAAGATAAAAGCTCATCTCAAATCAACAATTCAAATAAAACGCTTAATATAATAAAACAATTTTTTTTGTATTTATAAAGTGTGATGTATTTTTATTTACTTTTTAAAAAAAGATTATTTGATGTCGTTTATGAAGACATGGCATTTTTCTTAAATTTATCGCTAGCAACTTCTGCTAAAAACCTGACGATATACGATTTTACAAAAATTCTAAATATTGTTGATATCACATTAAATTTACGGAATAAATAATAAGACACAAGTTTTATTTTTTAAAATCAAATAAACTAATATTAAAGTTTAAAATAATAGTATCGGTAATTTTATAAAGAATGTGATACTAACGTTAGATTAGGGCTAGCCTCTTAAGAACAATTCTTATAGAACTGATTTTTTTTCACTTAATATTCTTGTGACATATGTAGAGGACATTTTTAATGGTAAGCAATTAGATTGTTTTTTAATTAAAATGCGGCGAAACCTTTGAAGTAAGCCGATTTCTATTCGCCACATTTTTTATTCTTTTTAATTGTGAATTGGTGCACTAGTTTTCACCATAAAAGTTCAATAATTACGTTAATCGCATTTGAATTGATCTAAAAGTTTTGTTCCATATTTTTCATGGTACTACTGTACGTTTATTTATTATTTACAAAAGACATTCTCAATGAGTAATAAAAAAATTTAAATAGAAAAACATTTATGGGAAGATTAAGAAACGAAATATGTCCACATATTAATTGCTGTTACTCCATCATGTTTTATGTAATGAACGGGAAACTGAATTCAAACTAATTCTTTAAAATAAGGCAATGAGGATTATACTAAAAAAAATAATGTATCCTTATGTAGGAAAAATGCACAAAGAAATTGGCTTGCTCACCGTAAAGCAGCAAATAAAATATAATTTAGCAGTTTTTTTACATAAAATAATTAAAGGGTTGAATGAAATTATAAAAATTAACCAACAATGTCATACATATGAAAAAAATATTGTTTCGGTCGGTTACTATTCATAAGTTTGAATATAAATAATTTTGCTTTAGAAACGTATTTAATGGCAAATGAGGGATGATCCCACGGGTATTTATTTATATTTACATATCTTTAAGGAATACAAACGTTTAATATATAGAATATCAAATACAAAATTAGATTCTTAGATCGTTAGAGTGGGTAATATATGTTTCCGTGCATATATAAATGCTATAACACATGTAATCAAGCCAAAGGCGAAAACGCAATCATAGTCGAGTTACTCATACAAGTCTAGTTAGGGTCTGTGAAGCAATCTTACTTCGTGGTAACGAATGGAAATGTGTCCCGATGTGTGATCTTGGGAAGTATTCTAGAGCATGTTATCTTATTACATTTGAAATTAAACTTTTTTGTGAAGTTAAACATCAACAGATGAAAGAATTGAAGGAATATAGATGTTCAAATATAGGCAGAATAGTGAATGTTACACAGTGTGTAAAGTGGCCACTTAAACCAGCCATTGACAGGTCATAAGCCCTGTCGATGCCTAGACTTCTATATTACCTTTTCTTAAATGTTCTATATCTCTGTTGTAATATGTTAATAAAAACAGCTCCCCAGGGAGTTGAATCCAGTCCTTGTCTACAAAAATTTGGACAAACTCAAAATATTATTTAAGTACAAAATACAAATATATTTCAAAAGATACACAAAGGTATTTAAAACATTTTTAAATAAATAAATGCATTTACATATGCATGCAAATGCAACGCATTATTTTCTTTTCATAACATTTCCTTATTTTTTTTATCTTTTTTTGGTTTTTATTCATTATTTGTTATTTTATTTATATATTATATTAATGAAATCAATTTTTCTTTTCAATTATTTGAAAATATATTAAGACTCATTCTTTCTGGCTGCAATACGCTCTTACTTGCTATGTAATGATGCTTGCGCTTACACACACTTGAACACTTACCCCCACACAAACACACCTCTACACTTATTCTCATACAAATACACACGAACACATCCTTTTGTTGTACCAAAATTTAAGATTTGTGATTTTCATTTTGAAACTTCGCTAGTCTGTCTATAAACCGTATCTTTTTTATGTTTTTGTACCATTGTTGACAGTTTGTTTCTGTAAAATAAATTAATATAGCTTTTTTACGGGATTAATAATAATTATTATTATTTAAAAATGAAACTAGTTATGAAATTAAATACAAGTATTGAGATATTTTTAGTGCCAAGATCTCCATTCCCTTCTCAAAAATATTTTCCCTCACTGTTGCAACCAATTTGGAATTTGGAATTTCAGATAATCGAAGTTAAGTAAACCACCCCTATAATATGTAACTAGGTAAAATCAATCTATTAATTTAGTTTCCAACTCCAGACGACGAAGTCCTGAAACATTCAGGATAACGATTTATATGATTGTTTGATAACTGCCGGACCCTGAGGGTTGATTCCGTATAAAGTACTATTCAATCAAAACTTAAGGTAACATGGAAAGTTACACCTCAACATTCCGTATAAGTTATTGAAATCAATGTAGAAATAATAGATTTTCTTTCACAATAAGGAAATAGCAATACTGTTTTAACTCGGGTGGTCTTTTAAAAAATACATGTAATTTAATATATTTTTTATTTATTTGGTCTACAAACAATTAAAAATAATATTAATAATACAGAAATATTTAATTACTTATAAACACTAATAAAATACACACTTATATGAAATTAACTTTGTAAAATATTAAAATTAAATTATAGTAAAAACTAATTCAATAATGCAGAAATGCATATTGTATAAACTTCTTAAGTCTTATCAATCTACTGTAAAAAATGTCAATCGCCGTGCTTTCAAAACGGTTATACAATCTGCACATTCTTGATATTGTATTCAAGAACACTTTAATCATAAATGAATTCAAATTTACTGATTTTGGGTTTTGAGGCTAAAGTTTTGGCTTTGAGGAATACCATTTTTTTGTGACTCAAACAGCATGAACTTTTTAATTTACCATTAACAATCTTATATAAATACAAAAGGTCATTTATCTTTTTTCCGGTTTCCAACATTTTGAAGTGAAAGTGTTGGAGCCTATTTCTGTAACTATTTAGTGTGATACTTAAATAACATTTGTGGCGTAAAGGTCTTGGATATTTTTTTGTATATATTCAACAATACATACATATTTATCATAATGTGTGTTCTAAATGATCAATCAATATTAAATTTTATTATTTACCGGAGAGTTTCCTCATGTTTTTGAAGATTAATGGTTTTTGAATGTTATCGTTTCCCTATGGATTAATCCCAACATTTTAACCTATTGATTTTGTTATGTCTGAAGCTACAATTGGTATTCACAGAATGTTATAAATTTTATATTTGAAACTAGTGAAGTTAGTGCTTTTTGGGTTTTCATTATAATAAAATAAATAACACAACTTTGTTTTTATCAAGTTTTTTTTTTATTCACATGACCATCCTTTCAAAAAAAAGACTCGATTTATTTGTTTCATTAGCCCTGATAAAATAAATTACGAAACAAACCATTAGTAAAGTAAGCCTTGAGAATGAAGCTTGTTTAGTTTTGAAACTGATCGACGAAAAAAAAATATTGGTGGTTAAAAACTAAACTGTTTTGTTTACTTTACTATATGAAAGTAAGTATAATAATATTAATAACAAACCAATATTTTTTTATAAATCCCACAAAAAGTTTTTTTTTTTATTTGTTTCGTTTTTTTCATGTGTTCTTTTGCCTTGTTTATTTTTTTTGTTAATTTTTTCAAATTTATTGAATATGTTAAATGTATAAATGAAATAATACAATGTTAACGACCCTAGTTACTCAATGCCGCGTTATAAATCTTATATTTCAAAATTTCAGTAAAATTTTCAGAAATCGCGGTTGGAGGCTTTGTCCCGACCGGAAATGACTTCCGATATTGCGGGAAATCTCAGGCATTTCGAATTTGAATATTCTCTTTAATGAAAACTGCGGGTTATTGCGTTTCTGGCTTCTTGCTGAAGACGGAATTTTTAGAAAAGGTCAATAGTTCATCACCGCAGTCACTGTTCCCAATAAATACTTTTTAAATTGCAGGACTAAAAATTATGTGTACAGACGGATAATTAATACAATTGTGTGTGTGAAATAGAACCAAAACCTTAGAGGAGTATTTTAAACTCAATGGCTTCTCTCAGATAAAAGTCCTGAATAAGGAAATCGAATTTCACATTTGTAGCAGCTCAATTGTGGAATAATCTACCCACTATTGTTATTCTTTATTTACATTTAAGCCAAGATTGAAAATGCACTATCTAAATATTTAAGTTCTTATTTTATCCTTCTTCTTTCCTTCCCATCTCCTCTCCTCTCTTCACAATATAGTGTTAATTTTTAAATTAGTTTTATTTCGTTAGTCTTCGTTTTTAATTTTGTATAAAATCGTAAGGATCAATATGTCCATATACTTGTAATTTTCTGAAACAGAACGGATTGGGAATCCACGCCCTTATATGTATATAAATTGTAAATGTACAAATATAAAGTGTTTAGTAAATAAATATGTATTATATACTAGGAAAAAAGATTGTATGCATAAGCAAAGAAATAAATACCCGGAACAAGAGGAAAAAAACATGTATATTTTGTATTCTGAATAAATAAACAAACAAACAAATATTTCAAGTTTCATATATGATTATAAAAATAGAAGATATATTTATTTTCGCCTATTACATTTTGACATAAAAATGACATAGAAAATCCGTTAAAGTATTTTTCTGTAAATATTCGACAAAGTATCAAATTTCTTGAATTGTATCCGACCGTTTTCTCATAAAACCTATCATTGCAATCCCTGTATCTAGTTCTTGATACTAAAATATAATATAATATCCCGGTCACTTTACGATGAGAGCTTTAAGGGATAGAGTACGTATCCTTACAATAAAAGGACTGCTGCCTTCGCATAGCCTAGATGACTTTGAAAAAAGCGAAATACAAAGATCTAAGAATTGGAATCACGATCAAAGAACAATATTACTTCCATTCATCCATGTTTTCAATATGTCTATATTTTGGCTTAAATAGAGCTTTTCTAAATGAAGAAGAAGTAACGTAAAAAAATCTTTGGCATTTCACAAAGATATAAAAATTAATATGCTACAAAAATTATAATAAAATAAGATGTAATTTTGGACGAATGTTTTCACTCGATGACTATTTTTAAGTAAAAACCTCAGTTAGAGATAGACAGCTCAGTAAGATAACCAACTGTAAAACTAGCGTCGCGGGTTCGATTCCCAACGGTGGCAAGAAAGAAATACAAAAAATATTTTTTCTCAATTAGTTTGAGTGTTGTGGTGTATTTTTCGAAACTTCCTTCCATTTGCTCTCTTTCCCACCTGCTGAGAGGCCTCTAAAATAGAGGCTAAGCAAGTCATTCCTTAAAAAAATAAAACGAAAAGAAAAACCAATCATTAAATTTAAACCATACCAAATTCTTATGAAATCTGTGTTATTATTTTCTCTATAGGCATTCGCATGATGAATAAAATTATAAGCGTGAAATAGAACCAGAACACTAAACGAGTGTTTTTGATTCGATGGCTACCTATAAATAGTAGTTATTAGTAGTAGTAGAAGTAATATTTGGTGCGTTTGACTCACGGAAGAAAAACATGAAATATTTTTTGAAAGGTTTTTTATCAATAAATATTTTACTAAATAGGTGCGAAGGTTTTCACGTAAAAATTAAATTCAAATTAAACTCAACGTAGTTTGCAGCACTACAAACTACAAAAATGAATAGAAATGTGCCTACTGCCGACTGCGACTGTAGCTTACGATTTAATAATGTTGTCAATTTGCTTCTTCTTATATCCATTACGCTCCAACGATACTGCCGACTGCGACACGGTACAAATTACTAGTACTTTTACACACTTTTTTCTACAAAACACTCAGTTTACCTTGAATATGGCTTCTGCAATGGTACCCGACACGTTGGAACAAATCCAACACACACGGTATCACCCAAAAAATAAACATTTTAAATATTTTACTGTCTGCAACTTACCTACCATGTAAAACAAAACGATCCACATACGATGCTATTGGATAACAAATGCGGTATCCAATGCACCACTGGATACGGATTTATGAAATGACAAAAACATATTTCAATGAAGACATTTTTTTTTATGTCAAATCTACCAATCCGACGCTTTTCACCCTTCAAGCTTCTCTTTCACACAAAGTTGATATTTGTCTTCTCCAAACAAAACCTTATTTATACACATAAGTGAGAAAATACAACATCCGAAATTTCTCGCACCTAGTACGTGTGTCTACCGCTCTAGTGAGAGGCATTTCCGGATATCCGTGTCAAGATGCAGTATACACCGGAAGTAGGATGTAGAGAATACTCTTCACCCTCGTCTTGTGCTTGTGACATTAGATGTGCTCGAGACCCCTAAATAGTTTACGTGGTAATGTTCAAAGTTTGGAAGTGGTTTATTTATTAGAATTATCAATTTGTTTGAAAGAATTTAGAGCAGATTAAATTAAAGAAAGTTATTTTTTTGTGAGCAAGTTTCGTGCTACAAAAAATTGGATGTTAAAAACTTTTTCTTACGCGCGGTAAAAAATAGGGCGTTTAAAATGTAAAAATGTTTTAAACCAATAAAAATGTACTACTTTGGACGACGTCGTAAGTTCTTGTTAATCAACCAATCGATGATAGCATTGACGTGTGTTGTGATAGATTTTCGGTTTTGAGAAGCCATTTTTTTAAGGGTAAAACGTACGCAAAATAATGAAATCACACGATTTTGCCATTTTAAAACGAATGTTTTTTTTTAATCACGCATTCATAAAAAAAAAACATAAACTAGATAAAAACAATAATTTTTAAAGGTATTTTTACTAAAAAATATACCGGTACCAATTAGGACAGGTATGAAAGTCATAAAAAAGTTAAAAAGATATTGTTTTAAATTGAGTATTACAACCTGCATTATCTTCTTTTAAAAAAAAAGATAATACAATCCTATAAAAAAAGGTTTCAACTAAAATATTTCAATTTTTTTTTGTATTACCGAAGGCATAATTTTACGTAGAAATAAAAGAAAATGTCACAAAAATGTAATGTGATTCAAAGTGCTTGTGTTTCTTTTCAACAACAAAAAATTAAAATTTTGCTTCGACCACTTTCATGTTCAATTTATTAGCTTTAAATCATTACAACAAATTTTAGTTCAATACTTAGTCTCTAATGAGATCCCAGATACCTAAGTTTAGTCTAAATTTGAAATGGCGTAATCTGCCGGTCTAAAAATAATTATATTTTAACTTAACGTTCCACAACCAATGAGAACTAGTAACGTCACAGGCGGAGTAATTTCAAAATTATAAAATTGAAAAAAATCATAACGATGGGAGTACGATAAATAAAAATATTTTTGAAAAAATTGGTTGAGTTTGATAGTCTGATAATAAATCAAAAAAGTTTAAAAACCACTGAGCTCTCCCCATTGTCACCAACTTATGTGACAGTATTTTTTATAATTTCGGGGTCACCAACTATGTAGTGGAATCTGTTCCGTGTAGTTATGATAGTTGTATAGAATTATTATTTTACTAAATGTTTTGTTGCATGGTGGCGGGAAAAAATAAAATAATTCAACTTGCGAATTTTATCAAGAGTTTTATTTACAACTTAATCGACGTATAATTAAATAAAATACAACGAATGGTCACCGAACAATACTGTTTGAACCTAGTCGTAAAAATTGGAACAATTAAACGTTAAATATATAAATAAGTGGTAAACAATGTCGTTTTGAAGCCAACCGGAATCAATGGTGGTCAGAGAGTGTCTGTTTGAGGTTTCCGGTCGTTAGCGCCGTGTTGCGTCTCTGTGTTGGCAGGCTTGTCACCCGCAGTTTGATGTGCCCAGTGTTGCAAATGGCCATATTTTTTACAACTTTTTCTTCTTTGCCTAATTTGTTTTCTCCTTCTGTAACTATTATATTGCTAAGAAATCTTTTTTTATCTATAAAATGAAATTTAAGCGTAAAAAGTCTGTTCGTAGTGAAAAGACTGGCGCATTCGAATACCTATCTTAAGTTATCTGTTTTGATTCCCGGTTGGGTAGAAATAATTTTCGAAAATTTTTATTACACTAAGATATTTCACTAAAGCGAAATACTGCTTATCCTTTTATAATTTGATTATAATCAGTGCGCGTTGGTGTGCTTGTAATTGCATGTGTCCTATCAGCACTATGAGTTTAGATTTTTGTGGTGAAGGAGTATACTGCACTCATAAGCTAAAAGGCAGCTTTTTAGCAAAAATCACAAAATTAATTAAATATAAATATGATAATTATACATAAAATTTCAAAAACGATCAAATCTTTTTTAAGTTTTTTAAGCACTAACATAATATCAAAGAGATTCACAAGCAGAAATATAGTGTAGATATGAAAATAGCTGGTTTTATGTTTAGAAACAAATTATATGTTTACGATTTTTTAAGGGGATGAAAAATTTGTATAGAGTTTATAGGTAGTAAAAAGTATCATGTATCAAAATATGACTCTTGAAAATAGCTGGCTTTTTGTTTATAATGGTAGTGTAGTGGGTTTTGCATGTTTGTATAATTAGTGTCCTGACCAAGAGACGGGTATGTCTAGAAAACCAGTAGACATAAAAATGTCAGAAGTTGTCATATAAAAGTATGTAGGTACTCAAATATTTGACGGTAAAATTAATGTTAAATATTTTTACAAAATAAAAATATTTTCTTCCGAGTTAACACAGCTTCTCCATCTCCCTTCGTGTTGAGATTTAACCCTCTTGACTTTATCACACCTTTTTTCTCCCCTGTCCCCTCCTCGCCTTCGTCACACAGCACACCTTGAGTCGCCAGACTCCAATTAGTGTGACTTCTCTCTTCACATCTTCACATCTTCACTCTTGTGTTGTCATACTCTCCGCGTGTACTTAACCTATTGCATCCCGAATGATTGCTGCAGAGCTCAGATTCAATTTCATTTTTTTCATTGGAGTGAATTTTAAGTGACAGGCTGAAACAAAATTTTCAGCTGCAACCGAAACGGAATTTTCAACTACTTTTCTAGTTTCGGTCGAAATAAAACCGAAACTTTTTTAAAATTTACCTCAAATCGCCCAAAATAAGGCGTTTTTTTATGATAAAACTTACGAGAAAAAAGTATAAATTAATTGAGTAAATTTGTTTATTTGTAGCGCTTTTTGATTCGTTGTTATATTATACATTTAACGTTTCAATATGTAACAATTCTTCAATGTACGGTATACAAACTTTTACTTACTAACTATCACGAAATTATAAAAATATAAATACGAAATATCTTAAAACTCACGAGCCATAAGATGCACCCGAGTACGGCCGAACGTAATCCAACACAGCCCGTCCGCAGGTTTCGGCTGAGCCGAAGTTTCGGTCAATTTTTTGCCAAAACTGAAACCGCAGCCGATCCCAAGCGTATGGTTATTTTTTTTCTCATGTTGTCCTTATTACATTTATAATTTAACACGCCGAAATTTGGCCAACTATCACAGTATCGAACGCTTCCTTATATCAGAATAGATAAATTCTCACATTTCTTATCTTTATATAGTGTCCATGCCGCTCGACTGTGGATTCATCTCCCATCCACCATCAAAGATGTTACTACAGTGTCTCTGTTTAAAAAACGTCTAAAGAAATATCTCCTTTCTCTTCCTTAATTTCTCCTCCTTTCCTCTTTCCTCTTTTTTTCCTTTTTCCCATAGAGTAATAGTATTTATTTAAAGTTATTTATTCGCAAATACATTTTTTTTAAAATTATTTATTATCACATTATATTACATACACACAAAATAATAAATTATACAAAGTTGCTTTGACTGCCTAACTAGGATTATTAACCCCGTACTAAGACAGTCAAAAAATAAAAAATAAAGTAATCAATACATAGAACAGTTATAAAGATAGAGGACAAAGTGAAAATCAAAGTAAAAATGGAGTATGTATGGTAAAAAATGTAGTAAAAACATGGTCAAAAATTTAGTAAAGACATAGTAAAAAAACGAAGCAAAAACATAGTAAAAACAAAGTAATGAATGTAGTGAAAACATAGTAAAAAACATTAAAAACATATAAATATGTTAATAAAAATATTTTAAAACTCAGTAAAATGCAAAATATAAACAAAATACATACTAAGAAACATATTTAAAGTCATTGTAAAAAAATGCATGTATGCGCATGGCAAAAAGTATATTTAAAAAAACATAGCGAAATACCGAGTAGAAAAAGAAAAAAAAATGTAAAAAAATAAATTAAAAAATGTAATAAAAAAAAAATACATGGTAAAAACTAATTTAAAAGTCATAATGATCTTTATAAAATAAATCAGTAAAAAACTAAAAACATAAATTAACAATTCAAATTAAAACATGTGTTGGCCATCTAACACCCACCATCAACCCCTCAGACTCTCTGCGACCAATTTATCTAAGGAAAGTAGTCAGCAACCTCTTTAGCTTGTAGTTCTTGCAAGATTTCCATAGCTCTGGTATTATATTATATAGCTTTGGTCCTATGACCTTCCTTAGTCTCTTTGTCCTACATTAATATATGTATTTAGCTTTTTTTATCTTTAATAACATTTGAATAGGTTTTTACTTGAATTATAAAAATAAAACTTATATTTTATTGGTTGGTTGGAAGAAATTACCATTTGGCAATAAGCCCGCCAATGCGCAATTAACATTTTGTAATTAAAAAGATAAATTAGAAATGATTCCTTTTTAAAGTTTTTATTTTTAAAGGGTTTTATCAAACCACCCATAGTTTTATAATCTCTTACTAGTAGAATAACAACATTCTAGAACATCATTCTTTTC